>NC_090375.1:805206-1105206 GCF_036365525.1 Heterodontus francisci | reverse complement strand
GACCTTTACCACTCGCTGTGTGAAAAAGTTTTTCCTCATGTCACTTTTGCTTCTTTACCAAATACTTGAAATCTGTGCCCTCTCATTCTCGATCCTTTCACGAGTGGGACCAGTTTCTCTCTATCTACTCTGTCCAAACCCCTCATGATTTTGAATATCTCTATCAAATCACCTCTCAGCCTTCTCTTCTCCAAGGAAAACAGTCCTAACTTCTCCAATCTATCTTCATAACTGAAATTCCTCATCCCTGGAACCATTCTCGTTAATCTTTTCTGTGCTCTCTCCAATGTCCTCACGTCTTTCCTCAAGTGTGTCACCCAGAACTGGACACAATATTCCAGCTGAGGCTGAACTAGTGTCTTATACAAGTTCAACATAACTTCCTTGCTCTTGTACTCTATGTCCCTATTAATAAAGCCTAGGATACTGTATGCTTTATTAACCGCTCTCTCAACCTGTCCTGACACCTTCAATGACTTATCCACATATACACCCAGGTCCCTCTGCTCCTGCATCCCCTTTAGAATTGTAAACTTTATTTTATATTGTCGCTTCATGTTCTTCCTAACAAAATGATTCACTTCACATTTCTCGATATTGAACTTCATCTTCCACCTGTCTGCCCATTCCACCAAGCTTTTTATACGTATTTAAAGAGCAAGAGGGTAACCAGGGAAAGGGTTGGCCCACTCAAGGACAGAGATGGGAATCGATGTGTGGAGCCAGAGGAAATGGGCGAGGTACTGAATGAGTACTTTGCATCAGTATTCACCAAAGAGAAGGACTTGGTGGATGATGAGCCTAGGGAAGGGAGTGTAGATAGTCTCAGTCATCTCATTATCAAAAAGGAGGTGTTGGGTGTCTTGCAAAGCATTAAGTCCCCAGGGCCTGATGGGATCTACCCCAGAATACTGAGGGAGGCAAGGGAATAAATTGCTGGGGCCTTGACAGAAATCTTTGCATCCTCATTGGCTACAGGTGAGGTCCCAGAGGACTGGAAAATAGCCAATGTTGTTCCTTTGTTTAAGAAGGGTAGCAAGGATAATCCAGGAAATTATAGGCCGGTGAGCCTTACATCAGTGGTAGGGAAACTATTAGAGAGGATTATTCGGGATGGGATTTACTCCCATTTGGAAACAAACGAACTTGCTGTCAGGGGAGGTGGTGGAAGCAGATACAATAGCGATGTTTGAGAGACATCTTGACAAATATATGAATAGGAAGGGAATAGAGGGATATGGGCCCCGGAAGTGCAGAAGGTTTTAGTTTAGACAGGCATCAAGATCGGCGCAGGCTTGGAGGGCCGAATGGCCTGTTCCTGTGCTGTACTGTTCTTTGTTCTTTGATTGTTGCAAATGCTTCAGCCTTATCTTTCGCACCGATGTGCTGGGCTCCCCCATCGTTGAGGATGGGGATATTTGTGGAGCCACCTCCGTCAATTAGTTGTTTAATTGTCCACCACCATTCACGACTGGATGTGGCAGGACTGCAGAGCTTAGATCTGATCCATTGTTTGTGGGATCGCTTAGCTCTGTCTATCGCATGCTGCTTCTGCTGTTTGACATGCAAGTAGTCCTGGGTTGTAGCTTCACCAGGTTGACACCTCATCTTTAGGTATGCCTGGTGCTGCTCCTGGTATGCCGTCCTGCTATCTTCATTCAACCATGGTTGATCCCCCGGCTTGATAATGGTAGAGTGGGGGACATGCCTGGCCATGACGTTACAGATTGAGGTTGAATACAATTCTGTTGCTGCTGATGGCCTACAGCGCAGCACAGTGATGGACATTGAAGTCCCCCACCCAGAGTACATTCTGTGCCCTTGCCACCCTCAGTGCTCCTCTGAGTGCTGTTCAACATGGAGGAATACTGACTCATCAGCTGAGGGAGGGCGGTAGGTGGTAATCAGCAGGACGTTTCCTTGCCCATGTTTGACCTGATACCATGAGATTTCATGGGGTCCGGAGTCGATGTTGAGTACTCCCAGGGCAACTCCCTCCCTGCTGTATACCACTGTGCCACCACCTCTGCTGGGTCTGTCCTGCCGGTGGGACAGGACATACCTGGGGATGGTGATTGCAGTGTCTGGGACATTGTTTGTAAGGTATGATTCCGTGAGTATGACTATGTCAGGCTGTTGCTTGACTAGTCTGTGGGACAGATCTCCCAACTTTGGCACAAGCCCCCAGATGTTAGTCAGGAGGACTTTGCAGGGTCGACAGGGCTGGGTTTGCCGTTGTCATTTCTGGTGCCTTGTTCGATGCTGCGTGGTCCGTCCAGTTTCATTCCTTTTCTGTGACTTTGTAGTGGTTTGATGCAACTGAGTGGCTTGCTAGGCGATTGCAGAGGGCATGTATGAAGTTAACCACATTGCTGTGGGTCAGGACTGAGCAGTGTTACGCAGTGTCCAGTGTTACACAGTGAGCAGAGTTGCAGTTTCCAGTGAGATACAGTGTGACAGTGAGCAGTGTGACAGAGTGAGCAGTGTCCAGTGTGACAGAGTGTCTAGTGTTACACAATGTCCAGTGTTACACAGTGAGTAGCAGAGACGCAGTGTCCAGTGTTGCAAAGTGTACAGAGTGACAGTGTGCAGTGTTGCAAAGTGAGCAAAACACAAGAACATAAGAAATAGGAGCTGGAGTAGGCCATTCAGCCCCTCAAGCCTGCCGCACCATTCAAAAAGATCATGGCTGATCTGTCCCAGGCCTCAACTTCTCTTTCGGGCCTGCTCCGCATGTCCCTTGACTCCCCAAGATTTCAAAAATCTATCTCCCTGCTCCTTAAATACATTTAGTGATCTAGCCTCCACAATTCTCTGAGGTAGAGAATTCCAGAGAGTCACCACCCTCTGAGAGAAGAAATTCCTTTGCATCTCAGTTTTAAATGTGTGCCCCCTTATTATGTAACTATGTCCCCTACTTCGAAATTCCCCCACCAGTGGAAACATCTTCTCAACATCTACCCTGTCGAGCCCCCTTAAAATCTTGCATGTTTCAATAAGATCACCCCTCATTCTTCTAAACTCCAATGAATAAAGGCCTAACCTGTTTAGCCGTTCTTGATAAAACAACCCCTTCATCCCAGGAATCAGCCTAGTGAACCTTTTCTGAACAGCCTCCAATGCCAGTATATCCTTCCTTAAATACGGGGAACAAAACTGTACACAGTACTCCAGGTGTGGCCTCACCAACACCCTGTACAGTTGTAACAAGACTTCCCTATTTTTAAACTCTAACCCCCGAGCAATAAAGGCCAAAATTCCATTTGTCTTCCTAATTACTTGCTGCACCTGCATGCTAACTTTTTGTGTTTCATGTACAAGAACACCCAGATCCCTCTGCACTGCAGTATTTTGTAGTCTTTCTCCATCTAAATAATAATCTGCCTTTTTATTCTTCCTACCAAAGTGAATGACCTCACACTTTCCCACATTGAACACCATCTGCTAAGTTTTTGCCCACTCACTTAACCTATCTCTATCCCTTTGCAGATTCTTTGTGTCCTCATCACTACATGCCCTCCCACCGATTTTTGTATCATCTGCAAATCTGGATACATTACACTCTGTCCCTTCCTCCAAGTCATTAACATAGATAATAAATAGTTGAGGCCCTAGGACCGATCCTTGTGGCATCCCACTGGTTACGGCTTTCCAACCTGAAAAAGACCCATTGATCCCGACTCTCTGCCTTCTGTGTGTTAGCCAATCCTCAATCCATGCCAACATATTACCCCTAATACCCTGAGCTCTTATAGTGTCCTCCACCGTGAAGACCGATGCAAAATATTGGTTTAAATTATCTGCCATTTCCCTGTTATTAATTCCCCAGTCTCATCCTCTAAGGGTCCCACACTTACTTTAGCTACTCTCTTCCTTTTTATATACCAGTAGAAGCTCTTACTGTTCGTTTTTATATTTCTTGCCAATTTACTCTCAGAATCAATTTTCTCCCTCTCTGAATTTTTTAGTCATCTTCTGGTTTCTAAAAAAATTCCCAATCCTCCGGCCTACCACTAATTTTCGCCGCTTTGTACGCCTTTGTTTTTGATTTGATACTCTCAAAGAACAAAGAACAGTCCAGCACAGGAACAGGCCATTCGGCCCTCCAAGTCTGCGCCGATCTTGATGCCTGCCTAAACTAACACCTTCTGCACTTCCGGGGCCCATATCCCTCTATTCCCTTCCTATTCATCTATTTGTCAAGATGTCTCTTAAACGTCGCTATCGTATCTGCTTCCACCATCTCCCCCGGCAGCAAGTTCCAGGCACTCACCACCCTCTGTGTAAAGAACTTGCCTCGCACATCCCCTCTAACTTTACAACTCTCACCTTAAACCTATGTCCCCTCGTAACTGACTCTTCCACCCTGGGAAAAAGCTTCTGACTATCCACTCTGTCCATGCCGCTTATAACTTTGTAAACCTCTATCATGTCGCCCCTCCACCTCCGTCGTTCCAATGAAAACAATCCGAGTTTATCCAACCTCTCCTCAAAGCTAATGCCCTCCAGACCAGGCAACATCCTGGTAAACCTCCTCTGTACCCTCTCCAAAGCCTCCACATCCTTCTGGTAGTGTGACGACCAGAATTGCATGCAATATTCTAAGTGTGGCCTGACTAAAGTTCTGTACAGTTGCAGCATGACTGGTCAATTTTTATACTCTATGCCCCGACCGATGAAGGCAAGTATGCCATATGCTTTCTTGACTACCTTATCCACCTGCGTTGCCACTTTCAGTGACCTGTGGACCTGTACGCCCAGATCTCTCTGCCTGTCAATACTCCAAAGGGTTCTGCCATTTACTGTATACCTCCCACCTGCATTAGACCTTCCAAAATGCATCACCTCACATTTGTCCGGATTAAACTCCATCTGCCATTTCTCCGCCCAAGTCTCCAACCGATCTATATCCTGCTGTATCCTCTGACAATCCTCATCACTGTACGCAACTCCACCAACCTTTGTGTCATCCTCAAGCTTACTAATCAGACCAGCTACATTTTCCTCCAAATCATGTATATATACTACAAACAGCAAGCGTCCCAGCACTGATCCCTGCAGAACACCACTAGTCACATCCCTTCATTCAGAAAAGCACCCTTCCGCTCCTACCCTCTGTCTTCTATGACAGAGCCAGTTCTGTATCCATCTTGCCAGCTCCCCTCTGATCCCGTGTGACTTCACCTTTTGTATCAGTCTGCCATGAGGGACCTTGTCAAAGGCTTTACTAAAGTCCATATAGATAACATCCACTGCCCTTCCTTCATCAATCATCTTTGTCACTTCCTCAAAAAACTCAATCTAATTAGTGAGACACGACCTCCCCTTCACAAAACCGTGCTGTCACTCACTAATAAGTTTGTTTGTTTCCAAATGGGAGTAAAATTTCCTGGACTATCCTTGTTACCCTTCTTAAACAAAGAAACAACATTGGCTATTCTCCAGTCCTCTGGGACCTCACCTGTAGCCAATGAGGATGCCAAGATTTCTGTCAAGGCCCCAGCAATTTCTTCCCTTGCCTCCCTCAGTATTCTGGGGTAGATCCCATCAGGCCCTGGGGACTTATCTACCTTAATGCTTTGCAAGACACCCAACACCTCCTCCTTTTTGATAATGAGATGACTGAGACTATCTACACTCCCTTCCCTAGGCTCATCATCCACCAAGTTCTTCTCTTTGGTAAATACTGATGCAAAGTACTCATTTAGCACCTCACCCATTTCCTCTGGCTCCACACACAGATTCCCTTCTCTGTCCTTGAGCAGGCCAACCATTTCCCAAGTTACCTTCTTGCTCTTTATATATGCATAAAAAGCCTTGGGATTCTCCTTAATCCTGTTTGCCAATGACTTTTCATGACCCATTTTAACCCTCCTAACTCCTTGCTTAAGTTCCTTTCTACTGTCTTTATATTCCTCAAGGGATTCGTCTGTTCCTAGCCTTCCAGCCCTTACAAATGCTTCCTTTTTCTTTTTGACTAGGCTCACAATATCCCGTGTTTTCCAAGCTTCCCGAAACTTGCCAAACTTGTTTGTCTTCCTCACAGGAACATGCTGGTCCTGGATTCTAATCAGCTGACGTTTGAAATACTCCCACATGTCAGATGTTGATTTTCCCTCAAACAGCTGCCCCCAATCTAAATTCTTCAGTTCCTGCCTAATATTGTTATAATTAGCCTTCCCCCAATTTAGCACCTTCACCCGAGGACTACTCTTATCCTTATCCACAAGAACCTTAAAACGTATGGAATTATGGTCACTGTTCCCGAAATTTCTCCCTACTGAAACTTCAACCACCTGGCCGGGCTCATTCCCCAATACCAGGTCCAGTACGGCCCCATCCCTAGTTGGACTATCTACGTATTGTTTCAAGAAGCCCTCCTGGATGCTCCTTACAAATTCTGCCCCATCCAAACCCCTAGCACTAAGTGAGTCCCAGTCAATATAGGGGAAGTTAAAATCACCCACCACCACCACCTGTTAACTTTACATCTTTCCAAAATCTGTCTACATATCTGCTCCTCTACCTCCCGCTGGCTGTTGGGAGGCCTGTAGTAAACCCCCAACATCGTGACTGCACCCTTCCTATTCCTGAGCTCCACCCATATTGCCTCACTGCATGACCCCTCCGAGGTGTCCTCCCGCAGTACAGCTGTGATATTCTCCTTAACCAGTAATGCAACTCCCCCACCCCTTTTACATCCCCCTCTATCCCGCCTGAAGCTTCTAAATCCTGGAACATTTATCTGCCAATCCTGTCCTTCCCTCAACCAAGTCTCTGTAATAGCAACAACATCATAGTTCCAAGTACTAATCCAAGCTCTACGTTCATCTGCCTTACCTGTTATACTTCTCACATTGAAACAAATGCACTTCAGACCACCAGTCCCGCTGTGCTCAGCAACATCTCCCTGCCTGCTCTTCCTCTTAGTCTTACTGGCCTTATTTACTGGTTCCCCCTCATTTATTTCACTTGCTGTCCTACTGCTCTGGTTCCCACCCCCCTGCCACACTAGTTTAAACCCTCCCGAGTGACGCTAGCAAACCTCGCAGCCAGGATATTTGTGCCCCTCCAGTTTCGATGCAACCCGTCCTTCTTGTACAGGTCCCATCTGTCCCTGAAGAGATCCCAATGGTCCAGATATCTGAAACCCTCCCTTCTACACCAGCTGCTCAGCCACGTGTTTAGCTGCACAATCTTCCTATTTCTAGTCTCACTGGCACGTGGCACAGGGAGTAATCCCGAGATTACAACCCTGGAGGTCCTGTTTTTTAGCTTTCTACCTAACTCCCTGAACTCCCCCTGCAGGACTTCATCACTCTTCCTGCCTATGTCATTGGTACCGATGTGTACCACAACCTCTGGCTGTTCACCCTCCCCCTTCAGAATACCCTCTGTCCGTTCAGAGACATCCTTGACCCTGGCACCAGGGAGGCAACATACCATCCTGGAGTCTCTTTCATGTCCACAGAAGCGCCTATCTGTGCCCCTGACTATAGAGTCCCCTATAACTATTGCTCTTCTGCGCTTTGTCCCTCCCTGCTGAACAACAGTGCCAGCCGTGGTGCCACTGCTCTGGCTGCTGCTGTTTTCCCCTGATAGGCCATCTCCCCCAACAGTATCCAAAACGGTATACTTGTTAGAGAGGGGGATAGCCACAGGGGATTCCTGCACTGACTGCCTGCCCCTTCTAGCGGTCACCCATCTATCTCCCTGCACCTTGGGTGTAACCACTTCTCTGAAACTCCTGTCTATGACACTTTCTGCCACCTGCATGCTCCTAAGCGCATCCAGTTGTCACTCCAACCAATGCGGTCTGTGAGGAGCTGCAACTGGGTACACTTCCTGCGGATGTAGTCGTCCGGAACGCTGGAAGTGTCACGGACCTCCCACATCTCACAGGTGAAGCACTTCACCCCTCTGACTGACATTTTTAGCACTAATTAACAAATTAATTTAAAATTAATACTTATTAAATCCTTAACTTCCTTTGTTATCCACGGGTGGTTCATCGTTCTCTTCCAGTCCTTCCTTCTGACTGGAATAAATATTTGCTGAAAAGTCTGCCACTGCTCATCTACTGACTTTCCCTTAGTCTATTTTCCCAGCACACTTTAGACAACTCTTTCTTCATACCTCTGTAATTGCCCTTGTTTAAGTTGAAGACACTGGTTTGAGACCTGAGTTGCTCTCCCTCAAACTGAATTTGAAATTCTGCCATGTTATGATCGCTTCCCCCTAAAGGAGCCTTAACTATGAGATCTCTTATTAATCCTACCTCATTACACATTACCAAATCTAAAATAGCCTGTTCCCGGGTAGGTTCTGCAACGTATTGCTCTAAGAAACAATCCCTGATGCACTCTACAAATTCGTCTTCCATGTTACCCTTGACAATTTGATTTGTCCAGTCTATATGCAGATTAAAATCACCCATGATAATTGCAGTGCCCTTCTTCCACGCCTTTGTTATTTCCTGATTAATACTTTGTCCACAGACGCAGTGTCCAGTGTTACACAGTGAGCAGAGACGCAGTGTCCAGTGTTACACAGCGAGCAGAGACGCAGTGTCCAGTGTTACACAGCGAGCAGAGACGCAGTGTCCAGTGTTACACAGTGAGCAGAGGCGCAGTGTCCAGTGTTACACAGCGAGCAGAGACGCAGCGTCCAGTGTTACACAACGAGCAGAGACGCAGCGTCCAGTGTTACACAGTGAGCAGAGGCGCAGTGTCCAGTGTTACACAGCGAGCAGAGACGCAGCGTCCAGTGTTACACAACGAGCAGAGACGCAGCGTCCAGTGTTACACAGCAAGCAGAGGCGCAGTGTCCAGCGTTAAACAGTGAGCAGAGAGACAGCATCCAGTGTTACACAGTGAGCAGAGGCGCAGTGTCCAGTGTTGCACAGTGAGCAGAGACAGCGTCCAGTGTTACACAGTGAGCAGAGGCGCAGTGTCCAGTGTTACACAGCGAGCAGACGCGCAGTGTCCGGTGTTACACAGCGAACAAACACGCAGTGTCCAGTGTTACACAGCGAGCAGAGGCGCAGTGTCCAGTGTTACACAGCGAGTAGAGAGACAGCGTCCAGAGTTACACAGCGAGTAGAGAGACAGCGTCCAGTGTTACACAGCGAGCAGAGAGACAGCGTCCAGTGTTAGACAGTGAGCACAGACGCAGCGTCCAGTGTTACACAGTGAGCAGAGACAGCGCCCAGTATTGCACAGTGAGCAGAGGCGTAGTGTCCAGTGTTACACAGTGAGCAGGGACGCAGCATTCAGTGTTACACAGCGAGCAAAGAGACAGAGTCCACTGTTACACAGCGAGCAGAGACGCAGCGTTCAGTGTTACACAGCGAGCAAAGAGATAGCGTCCAGTGTTACACAGTGAGCAGAGACGCAGTGTCCAGTGTTACACAGCGAGCAGAGACGCAGTGTCCAGTGTTACACAGCGAGCAGAGACGCAGTGTCCAGTGTTACACAGCGAGCAGAGACGCAGTGTCCAGTGTTACACAGCGAGCAGAGACGCAGCGTCCAGTGTTACACAGCGAGCAGAGACGCAGCGTCCAGTGTTACACAGCGAACAAACACGCAGTGTCCAGTGTTACACAGTGAGCAGAGGCGCAGTGTCCAGTGTTACACAGTGAGCAGAGGCGCAGTGTCCAGTGTTACACAGTGAGCAGAGGCGCAGTGTCCAGTGTTACACAGCGAGCAGAGGCGCAGTGTCCAGTGTTACACAGCGAGTAGAGAGACAGCGTCCAGAGTTACACAGCGAGTAGAGAGACAGCGTCCAGTGTTACACAGTGAGCAGAGACAGCGTCCAGTGTTGCACAGCGAGCAGAGTCGCAGTGCCCAGTGTTGCACAGTGAGCAGAGACGCAGCGTCCAGTGTTACACAGTGAGCAGAGGCGTAGTGTCCAGTGTTACACAGTGAGCAGGGACGCAGCATCCAGTGTTACACAGCGAGCAAAGAGACAGCGTCCAGTGTTACACAGCGAGCAGAGACGCAGTGTCCAGTGTTACACAGCGAGCAGAGACGCAGCGTCCAGTGTTACACAGTGAGCAGAGGCGTAGTGTCCAGTGTTACACAGTGAGCAGGGACGCAGCATCCAGTGTTACAGAGCGAGCAAAGAGACAGAGTCCACTGTTACACAGCGAGCAGAGACGCAGTGTCCAGTGTTACACAGCGAGCAGAGACGCAGTGTCCAGTGTTACACAGCGAGCAAAGAGACAGCGTCCGGTGTTACACAGCGAGCAGAGACGCAGTGCCCAGTGTTACACAGCGAGCAGAGACGCAGCGTCCAGTGTTACACAGCGAGCAAAGAGACAGCGTCCGGTGTTACACAGCGAGCAGAGACGCAGTGCCCAGTGTTACACAGCGAGCAGAGACGCAGTGTCCAGTGTTACACAGCGAGCAGAGACGCAGTGTCCAGTGTTACACAGCGAGCAGAGACGCAGCGTCCAGTGTTACACAGCGAGCAGAGACGCAGCGTCCAGTGTTACACAGCGAGCAGAGGCGCAGCGTCCAGTGTTACACAGTGAGCAGAGACGCAGCGTCCAGTGTTACACAGTGAGCAGAGAGACAGCATCCAGTGTTACACAGTGAGCAGAAATGCAGCATCCAGTGTTACACAGTGAGCGGAGACGCAGCGTCCAGTGTTACAGAGCGAGCGGAGACGCAGCGTCCAGAGTTACACAGTGAGCGGAGACGCAGCGTCCAGAGTTACACAGTGAGCGGAGACGCAGCGTCCAGTGTTACAGAGCGAGCGGAGACGCAGCGTCCAGTGTTACACAGCGAGCGGAGACGCAGAGTCCAGTGTTACAGAGCGAGCGGAGACGCAGCGTCCAGAGTTACACAGTGAGCAGAGACGCAGCGTCCAGTGTTACACAGTGAGCAGAGACGCAGCGTCCAGTGTTACACAGTGAGCGGAGACGCAGCGTCCAGTGTTACACAGTGAGCGGAGACGCAGCGTCCAGAGTTACACAGCGAGCGGAGACGCAGCGTCCAGAGTTACACAGCGAGCGGAGACGCAGCGTCCAGTGTTACACAGTGAGCAGAGGCGCAGCGTCCAGTGTTACACAGCGAGCGTAGACGCAGCGTCCAGTGTTACAGAGCGAGCGGAGACGCAGCGTCCAGAGTTACACAGTGAGCGGAGACGCAGCGTCCAGAGTTACACAGTGAGCGGAGTCGCAGCGTCCAGAGTTACACAGTGAGCGGAGACGCAGCGTCCAGAGTTACACAGTGAGCGGAGACGCAGCGTCCAGTGTTACAGAGCGAGCGGAGACGCAGCGTCCAGTGTTACACAGCGAGCGGAGACGCAGCGTCCAGTGTTACAGAGCGAGCGGAGACACAGCGTCCAGTGTTACACAGTGAGCGGAGACGCAGCGTCCAGTGTTACAGAGCGAGCGGAGACGCAGCGTCCAGTGTTACAGAGCGAGCGGAGACGCAGCGTCCAGTGTTACACAGCGAGCGGAGACGCAGCGTCCAGTGTTACACAGCGAGCGGAGACGCAGCGTCCAGTGTTACACAGCGAGCGGAGACGCAGCGTCCAGTGTTACACAGCGAGCGGAGACGCAGCGTCCAGTGTTACACAGCGAGCGGAGACGCAGCGTCCAGTGTTACACAGCGCGCGGAGACGCAGCGTCCAGTGTTACAGAGCGAGCGGAGGCGCAGTGTCCAGTGTTGCACAGTGAGCAGAGGCGCGGTGTCCAGTGTTGCACAGTGACTCTGGCCAGCACTGTCAGGACGGGCTGAACTGTTTATCTGTCTGGACCCTATGTTTGATTTGCTCACAGTTTATCTCATTACAGGAGGAGTCTGTGACTGAGCCTCAGGGATTGGCCAGATCGATGGTCCCGCCCACTCAACCTCAGCCCGCAGGTACAGACCTCCAGTCGAACTCAGAGTGACCAGCACACCCCCTTCTCTGTCCCACTCCTCCCATCACTGTTTCCTCGCTTCCCCTTCTCCTTACTCTGTCTTCCACCTCCTCCTCTCACTCATCTCTTGCCTTCCACTACCCTCTATATCTCCCTCTCACCTCTTTCACTGCCTCTCCTCCTGCACTCCCCATCTCTCCTCTGCCCTCTTCCCCCTTCCCCCCATCTCCATTTCCCCTTCAATCTCCATCTCCCGTTTGCTCTCACTCTCTCACCTTCCACCCTCACTCTTCCCCCTCCACTCCCTTTCCCTCCCCTCCCCTCCACTGTTCCCCCCCACCCCCCTCCCCTCCCCTTCGCCCCCACCATTCCTGCACAATTTCCTGGTCTCACATATCTCCAGCACTCTCTGTGCTGCCTCTCTGCTCTCTGTGCTGCCTCTCTGCTCTCTGTGCTGCCTCTCTGCTCTCTGTGCTGCCTCTCTGCTCTCTGTGCTGCCTCTCTGCTCTCTGTGCTGCCTCTCTGCTCTCTGTGCTGCCTCTCTGCTCTCTGTGCTGCCTCTCTGCTCTCTGTGCTGCCTCTCTGCTCTCTGTGCCGCCTCTCTGCTCTCTGTGCCGCCTCTCTGCGCCGCCTCTCTGCTCTCTGCGCCGCCTCTCTGCTCTCTGCGCCGCCTCTCTGCTCTCTGCGCCGCCTCTCTGCTCTCTGCGCCGCCTCTCTGCTCTCTGCGCCGCCTCTCTGCTCTCTGCGCCGCCTCTCTGCTCTCTGCGCCGCCTCTCTGCTCTCTGCGCCGCCTCTCTGCTCTCTGCGCCGCCTCTCTGCTCTCTGCGCCGCCTCTCTGCTCTCTGCGCCGCCTCTCTGCTCTCTGTGCCGCCTCTCTGCTCTCTGTGCCGCCTCTCTGCTCTCTGTGCCGCCTCTCTGCTCTCTGTGCCGCCTCTCTGCTCTCTGTGCCGACTCTCTGTGCCGACTCTCTGCTCTCTGCGCCGACTCTCTGTGCCGACTCTTTGCGCCGACTCTCTGCTCTCTGTGCCGGCTCTCTGATGCCGACTCTCTGCTCTCTGTGCCGACTCTCTGTGCTGACTCTCTGCTCTCTGTGCCGACTCTCTGCTCTAACTCTCTGCTCTCTGTGCCGACTCTCTGCTCTGCTTTATCTCTAGGCCCCTGCAGCCTGGCCCTGGGGTTAGAGGATGGCCGGATTCGCTACCAGCAGCTCAGTGCCTCGTCCCACCGGGAGAGCAATCCCCCTGATGCTGGCCGTCTTAACATCATCCCCAACATGTGAGTGTGAAATCCATTGCTCATTCTCTCCTCCCTGCATATCGACTTGGATAGTAACAGAGTAAAGGACAAAGAGGAGAATCAATTTCTGAAATGCGTGCAAAGGAACTGTTTTGCTCAGCGTGTTTCCAGGCCAGTGTGGCAGGAACGCTGGGATCGAGTCACTATCCCAGTAAAGGAGGAATCCGATTGGATTAAAATAGATAAAGAGGAAGCAGTTAACAAGTTGGCACTTTGCTAAGTAGAAAAGTCACCAGGTCCTTTCCAGATTGGATCGAATGCATCCTTCACTGCTGAAGGAAGTACAGCTGAAATAATGGAGATTCTGGCCACAATCTTCCAGTGCTCCTTAGTGATGGGTATGGTGTCAGGGCACTGAGGAACAGAAATATTAGACCCCTGTTTAAAAAGGAGCAAGGATTAAACTCACCAACTACAGGCCAGTCTGTCTTTCTTCAGGGGTGGGAACTTTTAAAGACAATAATCTGGGATAAAATTAATTGGCGTTTAGAAAAAATATGGGAAATAAGAGAAAATCAGCATGGAGTGACACAAAGATAGGTAGGTAAGTAACTTGTGAAGAGAACATAAGGAGGCTACAAAGAGATATAGATAGGTTAAGTGAGTGGGGAAAGACCTGGCAAATGGAATATAATGTGGGAAAATGTGAAATTGTCCGTTTTGGCAGGAAGAATAAAAAAAAAGCATATTATCTAAATGGTGAGAGATTGCAGAGCTCTGAGATGCAGAGGGATCTGGGTGTCCTAGTACATGAATCACAAAAGATTAGTGTGTAGGTACAGCACGTAATTAGGAAAGATAATAGAATATTATCATTTATTGCAAGGGGACTTGAATACAAAAGTAGGGAGGTTATGCTTCAGCGAGACAGGACATTGGTGAGACCACATCTGGAATACTGTGTACAGTATTGATCTCCTTATTTAAGGAAGGATGTAAATGCATTGGAAACGGTTCAGAGAAGATTTACTAGACTAATACCTGGAATGGGAAAGTTGTCTTACAAGGAAAGATTGGACAGGCTGGGCTTGTATCTGCTGGAGTTTAGAAGAGTAAGAGGTGATTTGATTGAAACATATAAGATCCTGAGGAGCTGTGACAGGGTGGATGTGGAAAGGATGTTTCCCCTTGTGGGAGAATCTAGAACTAGGGGTCACTGTTTAAAAATAAGGGGTCGCCCATTTAAGACAGAGGGTGTGAGGAGAATTTTTTTCTGTCAGAGTCGTGAGTCTTTGGAATTCTCTTCTTCAAAAGGCGGTGGAAGCAGAGTCTTTGAATATTTCTGAGGCAGAGGGAGATAGATTCTGGATAAGTAAGGGGTGAAAGGTTATCGGGGGTAGGTGGAAATGTGGAGTAATCAGTTCAGCCATGAACTTATTGAATGGCGGAGCAGGTTCGAAGGGCCAAATGGCCTACTCCTCCTAATTTGTATATTTGTAAAGGCAAATTGTGTTTTACTAAAATAAAAACAGAAAGTGCAGATGACACCAAAATTGGTGGTATAGTGGACAATGAAGAAGGATGTCTAAGGTTACAACAGGCTATAGATAAATTGGGAAAGTGGGCAAGGCATTGGCAAATGGAATATAATGCAGACAAGCGTGAAGTGATGCATTTTGGGAAGTTAAACCAGGACATATACAGTAAATTAGAATTAGAATTAGAACATTACAGCGCAGTACAGGCCCTTCAGCCCTCGATGTTGCGCCGACCTGTGAAACCATCTGACCTACACTATTCCATTTTCATCCATATGTCTATGGAATGACCACTTAAATGCCCTTAAAGTTGGCGAATCTACTACTGTTGCAGGCAGGGCGTTCCACGCCCCTACTACTCTCTGAGTAAAGAAACTACCTCCAACATCTGTCCTATATCTATCACCCCTCAACTTAAAGCTATGTCCCCTCGTATTTGCCATCACCATCCGAGGAAAAAGACTCTCACTATCCACCCTATCTAACCCTCTGATTATCTTGTATGTCTCTATTAAGTCACCTCTCCTCCTCCTTCTCTCCAACGAAAACAACCTCAAGTCCCTCAGCCTTTCCTCGTAAGACCTTCCCTCCATACCAGGCAACATCCGAGTAAATCTCCTCTGCACCCTTTCCAAAGCTTCCACATCCTTCCTATAATGCGGTGACCAGAACTGCACGCAATACTCCAGGTGCGGCCTCACCAGAGTTTTGTGCAGCTGCAGCATGACCTCGTGGCTCCGAAACTCGATCCCCCTACTAATAAAAGTTAACACACCATATGCCTTCTTAACAGCCCTATTAACCTGGGTAGCAACCTTCAGGGATTTATGTACCTGGACACCAAGATCTCTCTTTTCATCTACACTACCAAGAATCTTCCCATTAGCCCAGTACTCTGCATTCCTGTTACTCCTTCCAAAGTGAATCACCTCACACTTTTCCGCATTAAACTCCATTTGCCATCTCTCAGCCCAGCTCTGCAGCCTATCTATGTCCCTCTGTACCCTACAACATCCTTCGGCACTATCCACAGCTCCAGCGACCTTCGTGTCATCCACAAATTTACTAACCCACCCTTCTACACCCTCTTCCAGGTCATTTATAAAAATGACAAACAGCAGTGGCCCCAAAACAGATCCTTGCGGTACACCACTAGTAACTAAACTCCAGGATGAACATTTGCCATCAACCACCACCCTCTGTCTTCTTTCAGCTAGCCAATTTCTGATCCAAAGCTCTAAATCACCTTCAACCCCATACTTCCATATTTTCTGCAATACCCTACCGCGGGGAACCTGATCAAACGCCTTACTGAAATCCATATACACCACATCCACTGCTTTACCCTCATCCACCTGTTTGGTCACCTTCTCGAAAAACTCAATAAGGTTTGCAAAGAACAAAGAACAAAGATAATTACAGCACAGGAACAGGCCCTTCGGCCCTCCAAGCCTGCGCCGATCCAGATCCTCTCTGTGAGGCATGACCTACCCTTCACAAAACCGTGCTGACTATCGCTAATGAACTTATTCTTTTCAAGATGATTATAAATCCTATCTCTTGTAACCTTTTCCAACATTTTGCCCACAACCGAAGTAAGGCTCACAGGTCTATAATTACCAGGGCTGTCTCTACTCCCCTTCTTGAACAAGGGGACAACATTTGCTATCCTCCAGTCTTCCAGCACTATTCCTGTCGACAATGACGACATAAAGATCAAGGACAAAGGCTCTGCAATCTCCTCCCTGGCTTCCCAGAAAATCCTAGGATAAATCCCATCTGGCCCAGGGGACTTATCTATCTTCACACTTTCCAAAATTGCTAACACCTCCGCCTTGTGAACCTCAATCCCATCTAGCCTAGTAGTCTGAATCTTAGTATTCTCCTCGACAACATTTTCTTTCTCTACTTTAAATACTGACGAAAAATATTCATTTAACGCTTCCCCTATCTCCTCTGATTCCACACACAACTTCCCACTACAATCCTTGATTGGCCCTAATCTAACTCTAGTCATTCTTTTATTCCTGATATACCTATAGAAAGCCTTAGGGTTTTCCTTGATCCTATCCGCCAATGACTTCTCGTGTCCTCTCCTTGCTCTTCTTAGCTCTCCCTTTAGATCCTTCCTGGCTAGCTTGTAACTCTCAAGCGCCCTAACTGAGCCTTCACGTCTCATCCTAACATAAGCCGCCGCCTTCCTCTTGACAAGCGCTTCAACTTCTTTAGTAAACCACGGCTCCCTCGCTCGACAACTTCCTCCCTGCCTGACAGGTACATACTTATCAAGGACACGCAGTAGCTGCTCCTTGAATAAGCTCCACATTTCGATTGTTCCCATCCCCTGCAGTTTCCTTCCCCATCCTACGCATCCCAAATCTTGCCTAATCGCATCATAATTTCCTTTCCCCCAGTTATAATTCTTGCCCTGCGGTATATACCTGTCCCTGCCCATCGCTAAGGTAAACCTAACCGAATTGTGATGACTATCACCAAAGTGCTCACCTACATCTAAATCTAACACCTGGCCGGGTTCATTACCCAGTACCAAATCCAATGTGGCATCGCTCCTGGTTGGCCTGTCCACATACTGTGTCAGAAAACCCTCCTGCACACACTGGAAAAAAACTGACCCATCTAAAGTACTCGAACTATAGTATTTCCAGTCAATATTTGGAAAGTTAAAGTCCCCCATAACAACTACCCTGTTACTCTCGCCCCTGTCGAGAATTATCTTTGCTGTCCTTTCCTCTACATCTCTGGAACTGTTCGGAGGTCTATAAAAGACTCCCAACAGGGTAACCTCACCTCTCCTGTTTCTAACCTCAGCCCATACTACCTCAGTAGACGAGTCCTCAAACGTCCTTTCTGTCGCTGTAATACTCTCCTTGATTAACAATGCCACACCCCCCCCTCTTTTACCATCTTCTCTGTTCTTACTGAAACATCTAAATCCCGGAATCTGCAACATCCATTCCTGCCCCTGCTCTCCCCATGTCTCCGAAATGGCCACTACATCGAGATCCCAGGTACCAACCCATGCTGCAAGCTCACCCACCTTATTCCGGATGCTCCTGGCGTTGAAGTAGACACACTTTAAACCAGGTTCTTGCTTGCCAGTGCCCTCTTGCGTCCTTGTAACCTTATCCCTGACCTCACTACTCTCAACATCCTGGACACTGGAACTACAATTTAGGTTCCCATTACCCTGCTGAATTAGTTTAAACCCCCCCGAAGAGCACAAGCAAATCTTCCCCCCAGGATATTGGTACCCCTCTGGTTCAGGTGAAGACCATCCTGTTTGTAGAGGTCCCACCTACCCCAGAAAGAGCCCCAATTATCCAGGAAACCAAAACCCTCCCTCCTACACCATCCCTGCAGCCACGTGTTCAACTCCTCTCTCTCCCTATTCCTCGCTTCGCTAGCACGTGGCACGGGCAACAACCCAGAGATAACAACTCTGTTTGTTCTCGCTCTAAGCTTCCACCCTAGCTCCCTGAATTTCTGCCTTAAATCCCCATCTCTCTTCCTACCTATGTCGTTGGTGCCTATGTGGACCACGACTTGGGGCTGCTCCCCCTCCCCCTTCAGGATCCCAAAAACACGATCCGAGACATCACGAACCCTGGCACCTGGGAGGCAACATACCAACCGTGAGTCTCTCTCGTTCCCACAGAACCTCCTATCTGTTCCCCTAACTATGGAGTCCCCAATGACTAATGCTCTGCTCCTCTTCCCTTTTCCCTTCTGAGCAACAGGGACAGACTCTGTGCCAGAGACCTGTACCCCATTGCTTACCCCTGGTAAGTCGTCCCCCGCAACAGTATCCAAAACGGTATACCTGTTGTTGAGGGAAACGGCCACAGGGGATCCCTGCACTGCCTGCTGGTTCCCTCTCCTTCCCCTGACGGTAACCCATCTACCTACTTCTTTTACCTGAGGTGTGACTACCTCCCCATAACTCCTCTCAATAACCTCCTCCGCCTCCCGAATGATCCGAAGTTCATCCAGCTCCAGCTCCAGTTCCCTAACGTGGTTCTCGAGGAGCTGGAGTTGGGTGCACTTCCCACAGATGCAGTCAGCAGGGACACTCTTGGCGACCCTTACCTCCCACATTCTGCAGGAGGAACATACAACTGCCTTAACCTCCATTCCCACTATTCCAAATTCCCAACAAATCTACTGAAAAACCAAAAAAACAAAAAGAAAAGTCATAACTTGTTAGCTTAGCAATCCGACGGACTGAACTTTTTAAATAAAAAGCTTACCTTATCAACACACCAGAGTCCTTTTTTTCGGTTAGAGGAGGAGGGTGGGTGGGAGACACTACACGTGTAGTGTCTCGGGTAAAGCAATCACTCAAATATATAGTTTTTACTTACCCAGCAGTCCCTTGGTCCTCCGAAAACAAAAGGGAATTCACTTTTAATTTGCACTGAAATTGACCTCTCAGCTGCAAGTTCAATGGCAGGGCCCTGGGGAGTGTTGTTGAGCAGAGAGACCTTGGGGTACAAGTACATAGTTCCCTGAAAGTGGCATCATCGGTCGACAGGGTGGTGAAGAAGGCGTATGCTATGCTTGTCTTCATCGGCCGAGGCATTGAGTACAAGAGTTGGGACGTCATGTTACAGTTGTACATAACGTTGGTTAGGCCGCATTTGGAGTACTGTGTGCAGTTCTGGTTGCCGCACTACAGGAAAGATGTGATTGAGCTAGAGAGGGTGCAGAAAAGCTTTCATTGCAGCAGCTTTTTCGGGAGCAGAGAGTGCGAACGAGTGAGCAGCTGGGAAGGTCAGTTTAAAGTAAACTTAATTTCTTTTTGGTTTTGGCGGAGACCAGGGGGCTGCTGGGTAAGTAAAACCCTATATATTTGGGCGGTTTCTGAACCCGAGACACTACACCTGTCGTGTCTCCCACCCGCCACCCTCCTCTAACCAAAAAAAAAGGACTCGGTGGTGTGTAGATAAGGTAAGGCTTTTTCTATTTCTCTTTTTTTTTATTTTATCGTGTGATTGTTTAAAAACTTTTCGTTCCTTTTTCATTTAACTAAGTTTAAGCTTAAGATTAAAAATGGCAGGAGATCTCAGACCCGTATCATGCTCCTCTTGCTCAATGTGGGAGCTCAGGGACATGGCTGATGTCCCTGACTCCTTCACGTGCAGGAAGTGTGTCCAGCTGCAGCTCTTGTTAGACCGCATGACGGCTCTCGAGCTGCGGATGGACTCACTTTGGAGCATGCGCGATGCTGAGGAGGTCGTGGATAGCACGTTTAGTGAATTGGTCACACCGCAGATTAGGATTGCTGAGGGAGAAAGGGAATGGGTGACCAAAAGGCAGAGAAAGAGCAGGAAGGCAGCGCAGGTGTCCCCTGCGGTCATCTCCCTCCACAACAGGTATATCGTTTTGGATACTGTTGAGGGAGATGGCTCACCAGGGGAAGGCAGCAGTGGCCAGGTCCATGGCACCGTGGCTGGCTCTGCTGTTCAGAAGGGTGGGAAAAAGAGTGGAAGGGCGATAGTCATAGGGGATTCGATTGTAAGGAGAGTAGCTAGGCGGTTCTGTGGTCGAAAACGAGACTCCCGAATGGTATGTTGCCTCCCAGGTGCACGGGTCAGGGATGTCTCAGATCGGCTACAGAACATTCTAAAGGGGGAGGGTGAACAGCCAGTTGTCGTTGTGCACATAGGCACCAATGATATAGGTAAAAAACGGGATGAGGTCCTACAAGCAGAGTTTAGGGAGTTAGGAGCCAAGTTAAAAAGCAGGACCTCAGAGGTAGTAATCTCAGGATTGCTACCAGTGCCACGTGATAGTCAGAGTAAAAATGAAAGAATAGTCAGGATGAATGCGTGGCTTGAGAGATGGTGCAGGAAGGAGGGGTTCAGATTTTTGGGACATTGGGACCGGTTCTGGGGGAGGTGGGACTATTACAAATTGGATGGTCTACACCTGGGCCGGACTGGAACCAATGTCCTTGGGGGTGCTTTTGCTAACGCTGTTGGGGAGGGTTTAAACTGATGTGGCAGGGGGATGGGAACCAAATGAGGTCAGTGGAGAGTAAGGAGGTAGTAACTAAAGCCTGTAAGGAACTAGATAATGAAGTCAGCGTGACTAAGGGAAAGAGTAGGCAGGGAGCAGATGATGAAAGCAAAGGGACTGGTGGTCTGAGGTGTATTTGTTTTAATGCAAGAAGTGTAGTAGGTAAGGCAGATGAACTTAGGGCTTGGATTAGTACCTGGGAGTATGATGTTATTGCTGTTACTGAGACTTGGTTAAGGGAAGGGCATGATTGGCAACTAAATATCCCAGGATACCGATGCTTCAGGCGGGATAGAGAGGGAGGTAAAAGGGGTGGAGGAGTTGCATTACTGGTCAAAGAGGATATCACAGCTGTGCTGAAGGAAGGCACTATGGAGGACTCGAGCTGTGAGGCAATATGGGCAGAACTCAGAAATAGGATGGGTGCGGTAACAATGTTGGGGCTGTACTACAGGCCTCCCAACAGCGAGCGTGAGATAGAGGTACAAATATGTAAACAGATTATGGAAAGCTGTAGGAGCAACAGGGTGGTGGTGATAGGAGATTTTAATTTTCCCAACATTGACTGGGACTCACTTAGTGTTAGAGGTCTAGATGGAGCAGAATTTGTAAGGAGCATCCAGGAGGGTTTTCTAGAGCAGTATGTAAATAGTCCAACTCGGGAAGGGGCCATACTGGACCTGGTGTTGGGGAATGAGCCCGGCCAGGTGGTTGACGTTTCAGTAGGGGACTACTTTGGGAATAGTGATCACAATTCCGTAAGTTTTAGAATACTCATGGACAAAGACGAGAGTGGTCCTGAAGGAAGAGTGCTAAATTGGGGCAAAGCCAACTCGGGCGGCACAGTGGTGCAGTGGTTAGCACTGCAGCCTCACAGCTCCAGCGATCCGGGTTCGATTCTGGGTACTGCCTGTGCGGAGTTTGCAAGTTCTCCCTGTGTCTGCGTGGGTTTCCTCCGGGTGCTCCGGTTTCCTCCCACATGCCAAAGACTTGCAGGTTGATAGGTTAATTGGCCATTATATATTGCCCCCAGTATAGGTAGGGGGTAGGGAAATATATAGGGACCGGTGGGGATGTTATTGGAATATGGGATTCGTGTAGGATTAGTATAAATGGGTGGTTGATGGTCGGCACAGACTCGGTGGGCCGAAGGGCCTGTTTCAGTGCTGTATCTCTGAACTGAACTATACCAAAATTCGGCAGGAGCTGGGGAATGTAGATTGGGAGCAGCTGTTTGAAGGTAAATCCACATTTGATATGTGGGAGGCTTTTAAAGAGAGGTTGATTAGCGTGCAGGAGTGACATGTTCCTGTGAAAATGAGGGGTAGAAATGGCAAGATTAGGGAACCATGGATGACAGGTGAAATTGTGAGACGAGCTAAGAGGAAAAAGGAAGCATACATAAGGTCTAGTAGGCTGAAGAAAGACGAAGCTTTGGAAGAATATCGGGAATGTAGGACCAATCTGAAACGAGGAATTAAGAGGGCTAAAAGGGGTCAATATCTTTAGCAAACAGGGTTAAGGAAAATCCCAAAGCCTTTTATTCATATATAAGGAGCAAGAGGGTAACTAGAGAAAGGATTGGCCCACTCAAGGACAAAGGAGGAAAGTTATACGTGGAGTCAGAGAAAATGGGTAAGATTCTAAACGAGTACTTTGCATCGGTATTCACCGAGGAGAGGGACATGACGGATGTTGAGGTTAGGGACAGATGTTTGATTACTCTAGGTCAAGTCGGCATAAGGAGGGAGGAAGTGTTGGGTATTCTAAAAGGCATTAAGGTGGACAAGTCCCCAGGTCCGGATGGGATCTATCCCAGGTTACTGTGGGAAGCGAGAGAGGAAATAGTTGGGGCCTTAACAGATATCTTTGCAACATCCTTAAACACGGGTGAGGTCCCGGAGGACTGGAGAATTGCTAATGTTGTCCCCTTGTTTAAGAAGGGTAGCAGGGATAATCCAGGTAATTATAGACCGGTGAGCCTGACGTCAGTGGTAGGGAAGCTGCTGGAGAAGATACTGATGGATAGGATCTATTCCCATTTGGAAGAAAATGGGCTTATCAGTGATAGGCAACATGGTTTTGTGCAGGGAAAGTCATGTCTTACCAACTTAATAGAATTCTTTGAGGAAGTGACAAAGTTGATTGATGAGGGAAGGGCTGTAGATGTCATATACATGGACTTCAGTAAGGCGTTTGATAAGGTTCCCCATGGCAGGCTGATGGAGAAAGTGAAGGCGCATGGGGTCCAAGGTGTACTAGCTAGATGGATAAAGAACTGGCTGGGCAACAGGAGACAGAGAGTAGCAGTGGAAGGGAGTTTCTGAAAATGGAGACGTGTGACCAGTGGTGTTCCACAGGGATCCGTGCTGGGACCACTGTTGTTTGTGATATACATAAATGATTTGGAGGAAAGTATAGGTAGTCTGATTAGCAAGTTTGCAGACGACACTAAGATTGGTGGAGTAGCAGATAGTGAAGGGGACTGTCAGAGAATACAGCAGAATATAGATAGATTGGAGAGTTGGGCAGAGAAATGGCAGATGGAGTTCAATCAGGGCAAATGCGAGGTGATGCATTTTGGAAGATCCAATTCAAGAATGAACTATACAGTAAATGGAAAAGTCCTGGGGAAAATTGATGTACAGAGAGATTTGGGTCTTCAGGTCCATTGTTCCCTGAAGGTGGCAACGCAGGTCAATAGAGTGGTCAAGAAGGCATACGGCATGCTTTCCTTCATCGGACGGGGTATTGAGTACAAGGGTTGGCAGATCATGTTACAGTTGTATAAGACTTTGGTTCGGCCACATTTGGAATACTGCGTGCAATTCTGGTCGCCACATTACCAAAAGGATGTGGATGCTTTGGAGAGGGTGCAGAGGAGGTTCACCAGGATGTTGCTTGGTATGGAGGGCGCAAGCTATGAAGAGAGGTTGAGTAGATTAGGATTATTTTCATTAGAAAGACGGAGGTTGAGTGGGGACCTGATTGAGGTGTACAAAATCATGAGATGTATAGACAGGGTGGATAGCAAGAAGCTTTTTCCCAGAGTGGGGGTTTCAATTACAAGGGGACATGAGTTCAAAGTGAAAGGGGAAAAGTTTAGGGGGGATATGCGTGGAAAGTTCTTTACGCAGAGGGTGGTGGGTGCCTGGAACGCGTTGCCAGCGGAGGTGGTAGACGCGGGCACGATGGCGTCTTTTAAGAAGTATCTAGACAGATACATGAATGGGCAGGAAGTAAAGAGATACAGACCCTTAGAAAATAGGCGACAGGTTTAGATAGAGGATTTGGATCGGCGCAGGCTTGGAGGGCCGAAGGGCCTGTTCCTGTTCTGCAATTTTCTTTGTTCTTTGATTCACAAGGAGGTTGCCTGGTTTGGAGGGCTTGAGTTATAAAGAGAGATTGGATAGGCTGGGTCTGTTTTCCCTGGAGCGAAGGAGGCTGAGAGGGGACATGATAGAGGTATATAAGATTATGAGAGGCATAGATAGGGTAGATAGCCAGAGTCTGTTTCCCATGGTAGGGGTGACTAAAACTAGAGGGCATAGATTTAAGGTGAGAGGGAGGAGGTTTAAAGGGGATCAAAGGGGTAAATTTTTCACAAAGAATAGTGGGTATCTGGAATGAGCTGCCTGAGGAGGTGGTGAAGGCAGGAACAGTAGCGACATTTAAGAGATATCTGGACAGGTACTTGAATGAGCAAGGCATAGAGGGATATGGAATTAATGCAGGCAGGTGGGATTAGTATAGATAGGCATTATGGTCAGCATGGACGCGGTGGGCCGAAAGGCCTGTTTCTATGCTGTACGACTCTATGACTCTATCGTTGGAGGGTAGCTAATGTAACCCCACTATTTAAAAAAGGAGGGAGGGAATCAACAGGGAATTACAGACCGGTTAGCCTGACATCAGTCGTGGGAAAATGCTAGAGTCTGTTATAAAAGATGTAATAGCAGAGCACTTGGAAAACAGTGACAGGATCGGACAAAGTCTACATGGATTTATGAAAGGGAAATCATGCTTGACAGATGTACTGGAATTTTTTGAGGATGTTACCAGTATAATAGATAATGGAGAACCAGTGGATGTGGTGTCTCTGGAGTTTCAGAAGGCTTTTGATCAGGTCCCACATAAGAGATTAATGTGCAAAATTAAAGCACATGGGATTGGGGGTAAGGTACTGACATGGATAGAGAACTGGTTGGCAGACAGGAAACAAAGAGTAGGAATAAACGGGTCTTTTTCCAAGTGGCAGGCAGTGACTAATGGGGTACCGCAGGGATCAATGCTCGGACCCCAGCTATTCACAATATATATTAATGATTTAGATGAGGGAACTAAATGTAATATCTCCAAGTTTGCAGATGACACAAAACTAGGTGGGAGTGTGAGCTGTGAGGAGGATGCAGAGAAGCTCCAGTGTGATTTGGACAAGTTGAGTGAGTGGGCAAATACATGGCAGATGCAGTATAATGTGGATAAATGTGAGGTTATCCACTTTGGTGGCAAAAACAGGAAGGCATATTATTATCTGAATGGTGATAGATTGGGAAAGGGGGAGGTGCAGCGAGACCTGGGTGTCCTTGTGCACCAGTCGCTGAAAGTAAGCATGCAGGTGCAGCAGGCAGTTAAGAAGGCAAAAATGGTATGTTGGTCTTCATAGTGAGAGGATTTGAGTTCAGGAGCAAGGATATCTTGCTGCAATTATAGAAGGCCTTGGTGAGACCACGTCTGGAGTATTGTGTGCAGTTTTGGTCTCCTTATCTGAGGAAGGATGTTCTTGCTGTGGAGAGAGTGCAGCGAAGGTTCACCAGACTGATTCCTGGGATGGCAGGACTGACATATGAAGAGAGATTGGGTCGATTAGGCTTGTATTCACTAGCATTTAGAAGAATGAGAGGGGATCTCATAGAAACCTAGAAAATTCTAACAGGACTGGACAGACTAGATGCAGGAAGGATGTTCCCAATGGCGGGGGAGTCCAGGACCAGGGGTCACAGTCTAAGGATAAGGGGTAGGCCATTTAAGGCTGAGATGAGGAGAGATTTCTTCACCCAGAGAGTGGTGAACCTGTGGAATTCTCTACCACAGAAAGCAGTTCAAGACAAATCATTAAATATATTCAAGAAAGAGTTAGATATAGTACTTAGGGCTAAAGGAATCAAGGGATACGGGGAGAAAGCAGGAACAGGGTACTGAGTTTGGATGATCGTAATGAATGTTGGTGCAGGCTCGAAGGGCCGAATGACCTACTCCTGCTCCTATTTTTTCTGTGTTTCTATGTCCTGTTGCAGGTTCATTTCATCCTCACTGTTTGCCACACTTCCAGGTTTGGTGTAATCGGCAAATTTTGAGATTCTCCTCTATCTATATATAGCAAAACAAGCAGTGGTCCCAGCAATCACCCTTGGGGTACACCACTGGCTACCATCCTCCAGACTGAAAAAAAAACATTTATCATAACTCACTGTTTTCTGTCCTTGAGCCAAATTTTAATTCAATTGGACACCGACCTCCTATTCCATGAAGTTCAGTTTTGTTAATCAACCTTTTATTTGGTACCTGATCAAATACTTTTTAAAAAATCCATATAAACAACATCCATGGCATTCCCTTCATCAACTTTCTCTGTTACTCTTCAAAAATTTTCAATTTGATTAGTCAAACATGATCTTACAAATTCATGCTGGTTCTCCTTAATTAATTCAAACCTTTCTAAGTGTGCATTGATATTTTCCCTGATTATTGTTTCTGAAACATTCCCCACCATTGATGTTAAACTAACTGAACTGTAGTTGTTCGGACTGTCCTTACCCCTCTCTTGAATAAGGGTGTCACATTTGCCACTCTCCAATCCTCTGGCACCTCCCCCGTATCCTGAGAAAATTGGAAGATGATGACAAGCCCTTCTGCAATCCCCATTCCCACTTTCTTTCGCAACCTGGGATGCAAGCCATCCGGACCAGGTGACTTATCTACCCGAAGCAAAGCCAACCTTTCTGGTACCTCCCCCTCTCAATTTTTACCCTATCCCTTGCCTCTACTCTCCCTGCTTCTACTGATATTTTGTCAGATTCCATTTCCTTAGTAAACATTGATACAAAGTACTCATTCAGTATATTAGCCTTGCCCCGCACCTCTTAGCATATCGTACGCTCTCTGTCCCGAATAGGCCCCACTCCACCTCTTACTATTCATTTACTATTTACATGCCTGAAGCAGGTCGTGCAGAAATGCAGCAAGACCTGGACAATATCCAGGCTTGGGCTGATAAGTGGCAAGTAACATTCGTGCCACACAAGTGTCAGGCAATGACCATTTCCAATGAGAGAATCTAACTATCTCCCATTGACATTCAACAGCATTACCATCACTGAATCCCCCACTATCAACATCCTGGGGGTTACCATTGACCAGGAACTGAACTGGAGTAGCCATATAAATACCGTGGCTACAACAGCAGGTCAGAAGCTCGGAATCCTGTGGCGAGTAACTCATCTCCTGACTCCCCAAAGCCTGTCCACCATCTACAAGGCACAAGTGAGGAGTGTGTTAGAATACTCTCCACTTGCCTGGATGGGTGCAGCTCCAACAACACTCAAGAAGCTCAACACCATCCAGGACAAAGCAGCCCGCTTGATTGGCACCCCATCTACAAACATTCACTCCCTCCACCACCGACGCACAGTGGCAGCAGTGTGTACCATCTACAAGATGCACTGCAGCAATGCACCAAGGCTCCTTAGACAGCACCTTCCAAACACGCGACCTCTATGAACTAGAAGGACAAGGGCAGCAGATGTATGGGAACACCACCACCTGCAAGTTCCCCTCCAAGTCACACACCATCCTGACTTGGAACTATATCGCTGTTCCTTCACTGTCGCTGGGTCAAAATCCTGGAACTCCCTTCCTAACAGCACTGTGGGTGTACCTACCCCACATGGACTGCAGTGGTTCAAGAAGGCAGCTCACCACCACCTTCTCAAGGGCAATTAGGGATGGGCCATAAATGCTGGCTTGGCCAGCGATGCCCACATCCTGTGATCAAATAAAAGAAATCGTTTATAAATCACTGGTTAGGTCCCAGCTGCTGTATCGTGTTCATTTCTGGCCATCACACTTTAGGAAGGGTGTCACGGCCTTGGAGAGTGTGCAGAGGAGATTTTCTAGAATGATCCCGGGGGTGTTTTCATTTCAAACATGCTGTTTGAGTGTTCACAATTATGACGGGGTTTTAATAGAGGAAATACGGAGAAACTGTTTCCACTGGCTGGAGGGTCAGTAACCAAAAGGACATAAATTTAGGATAATTGGTAAATGAACCAGATGGGGGGATGAGGAGAGTTCTTTTAACACAGCGAGTTGTTGTGATCTGTTGCTGCCCGAAAGGGAGGTGGAAGCAGATTCAGGAGATGTTTACAGGGCTATGGGAGAAAGAGCTGGGGAGTGGGACTGTGCAGAGCCAACACAATCACAATGAACCGAATGGTCTTTTTCGATATCCTTCTATGATTCTCTCAATTTTATGATGTATAAGAGAATGACCGGGGTACAGTTCCTGCTCTATGTGGGGTGATGTCATGCAGCATAGGACATAGGCATTTCCCGAGGCTACACTAATGTTACTCCACCCGACCTGTCTGCCTGTCCTTCCCACTGATCAGGAAGCTGCTGAAGATTCAGAATCCAGGAATAAAATGGCCAGGATTTTATGTGATTATGTCAGTCTGGCCAAGTGGAAGCAATCTTATCACAAAGACAGAGGTTGCGACTTCAGGCCCACTTCAGAGAGAAGCTCAAAATACAGCCTAAGACTCCCAATGCTGCACTGAAGGAGCGCTGCACTGTCAGAGAGTCAGTACTGAGGGAGTGCTGCACTGTCGGAGGGTCAGTAATGAGGGAGCGCTGCACTGTCGGAGGGTCAGTACTGAGGGAGCGCTGCACTGTCGGAGGGTCAGTACTGAGGGAGTGTTGCACTGTCGGAGGGTCAGTACTGAGGGAGTGCTGCACTGTCGGAGGGTCAGTACTGAGGGAGTGCTGCACTGTCGGAGGGTCAGTACTGAGGGAGTGCTGCACTGTCGGAGGGTCAGTACTGAGGGAGTGCTGCACTGTCGGAGGGTCAGTACTGAGGGAGTGCTGCACTGTCGGAGGGTCAGTACTGAGGGAGTGCTGCACTGTCGGAGGGTCAGTACTGAGGGAGTGCTGCACTGTCGGAGGGTCAGTACTGAGGGAGTGCTGCACTGTCGGAGGGTCAGTACTGAGGGAGTGCTGCACTGTCGGAGGGTCAGTACTGAGGGAGTGCTGCACTGTCGGAGGGTCAGTACTGAGGGAGTGCTGCACTGTCAGAGGGGTCATCTTTTGGATGCAATGTTAAACCATAACCCGCTCAGGTGGATGTTGAAGATCCCCACGATTTGAAAAACAATGTTAGTTTCCCCGATGTCCTTAACCAACATCACTAAATGAGATTACCTGGTGATTACCTCATTGCTGTTAGTGGCCTCCTGCTGTGTTTAAATTGCCTCCATTTCCTACATTGCTACAATGTCTTCATTTTGAAAGATCTTCATTGGCTGTGAAGGGATTGGTACATCCTGAGGTTGTAAAAGGTGCTATATAAATGCAAGGATTTCTTTCATCAGATTAAACTTGGAGCCTGGCTGGAGTCCTTTGGACACGGATCCTGATCCCTACTTCCAGGTGGATTTCCTGGTGCCCACCTTCATATCGGGAATTATTACCCAGGGTGGGACCCGATCCGGGGGCTTCATCTCCAGCTATCGGCTAATGTACAGCTACGATGGAATCCGCTTTCTGAACTACACCAACACAGCAGACTGGACAATGCCTGCCAAGGTAGGGGGTGTTTGCGGACGGGCATTAGTGGGTGGGTGTGACTGGGGGGGGGGCATTATTGGGCAGGCAATAGTGGGTGGGCGTTATTGGAGGGAGTGTTACTGGGCCCGCATTCGCGGGTGGATGTTACCAGCAGGCATCACTGGGGGCGGGTGTTGGCGGGTGCATGTCGAGGAGTGCGTTTTTCTTTTCTTTATTCTTTCATGGGATGTGGGTGTCGCAGGCAAGACCAGCATTTATTGCCCATCCCTAATTGCCCTTGAACTGAGTGTCTTGCAAGACCATTTCAGGGGGCATGTAAGAGTCAACCACATTGCTGTGGATCTGGAGTCACATGTAGGCCAGACCAGGTAAGGACAGCAGATTTCCTTCCCTAAAGGACATTAGTGAACCAGATGGGTTTTTACAACAATTGACAATGGTTTCATGGCCATCATTAGACTAGCTTTTTAATTCCAGATTTATTAATTGAATTCAAATTCCACCTTCTGCTGTGGTGGGATTCGAACCCATGTCCCTTGTGTACAAAATCATGAGAGGTATAGACAGGGTGGATAGCAAGAAGCTTTTTGCCAGAGTGGGGGATTCAATTACTAGGGGTCATGAGTTCAAAGTGAGAGGGGAAAAGTTTAGGGGGGATATGCGTGGAAAGTTCTTTACGCAGAGGGTGGTGGGTGCCTGGAACGCGTTGCCAGTGGAGGTGGTAGACGCGGGCACGATAGCGTCTTTTAAGATGTATCTAGACAGATACATGAATGGGCAGGAAGTAAAGAGATACAGACCCTTAGAAAATAGGCGACATGTTTAGATAGAGGATCTGGATCGGCGCAGGCTTGGAGGGCCGAAGGGCCTGTTCCTGTGCTGTAATTTTCTTTGTTCTTTGTTTCTTTGTTCCCCAGAGAAATACCCTGGGTCTCTGGGTTACTAGTCCAGTGATAATACCAGTACAGCACCGCCTCCCCATAAGTGGGGAGGAGTGGGTGTGGATGGGTGGGTGTGGAAGGGTGGGTGTGGAAGGGTGGGTGTCAGGGGGTGGGTGTCAGCGGGAGGGTGTTAGGGGCTGGGTGTTAGCGGGAGGGTGTTAGGGGCTGGGTGTTAGCGGGAGTGTGTTAGCGGGAGGGTGTTAGCGGGAGGGTGTTAGCGGGAGGGTGTTAGAGGGAGGGTGTTAGCGGGAGGGTGTTAGCGGGAGGGTGTTAGCGGGAGGGTGTTAGCGGGAGGGTGTTAGCGGGAGGGTGTTAGCGGGAGGGTGTTAGGGGCTGGGTGTTAGGGGCTGGGTGTTAGGGGCTGGGTGTTAGCGGGAGGGTTTAGTTTAGAGATACAGCACTGAAACAGGCCCTTCGGCCCACCGAGTCTGTGCCGACCATCAACCACCCACGTATACTAATCCTACACTAATCCCATATCCCTACCACATCCCCACCTGTTCCTATATTTCCCTACCACCTACCTATACTAGGGGCAATTTATAATGGCCAATTAACCTATCAACCTGCAAGTCTTTGGCATGTGGGAGGAAACCGGAGCACCCGGAGGAAACCCACGCAGACACAGGGAGAACTTGCAAACTCCACACAGGCAGTACCCAGAATTGAACCCGGGTCACTGGAGCTGTGAGGCTGCGGTGATAACCACTGCGCCACTGTGCCGCCCATTTAGCGGGAGTGTGTTAGCGGGAGTGTGTTAGCGGGAGTGTGTTAGCGGGAGGGTGTTAGCGGGAGGGTGTTAGCGGGAGGGTGTTAGCGGGAGGGTGTTAGCGGGAGGGTGTTAGCGGGAGGGTGTTAGGGGCTGGGTGTTAGCGGGAGGGTGTTAGCGGGAGGGTGTTAGCGGAAGGGTGTTAGCGGAAGGGTGTTAGCGGAAGGGTGTTAGCGGGAGGGTGTTAGCGGGAGGGTGTTAGGGGAAGGGTGTTAGCGGAAGGGTGTTAGCGGGAGGCTTTTAGGGGCTGGGTGTTAGCGGGTGGGTGTTAGGGGCTGGGTGTTAGCGGGTGGGTGTTAGGGGCTGGGTGTTAGCGGGAGGGTGTTAGGGGCTGGGTGTTAGCGGGAGGGTGTTAGGGGAAGGGTGTTAGCGGGAGGGTGTTAGGGGCTGGGTGTTAGCGGGTGGGTGTTAGCGGGTGGGTGTTAGCAGGTGGGTGTTAGGGGCTGGGTGTTAGCGGGTGGGTGTTAGGGGCTGGGTGTTAGCGGGAGGGTGTCAGCGGGAGGGTGTCAGCGGGAGGGTGTCAGCGGGAGGGTGTCAGCGGGAGGGTGTCAGCGGGAGTGTGTTAGGAGCTGGGTGTTAGGAGCTGGGTGTTAGGAGCTGGGTGTTAGGAGCTGGGTGTTAGGGGCTGGCTGTTAGCGGGAGGGTGTTAGCGGGAGGGTGTTAGCGGGAGGGTGTTAGGGGCTGGGTGTTAGCGGGTGGGTGTTAGCGGGTGGGTGTTAGCGGGTGGGTGTTAGGGGCTGGGTGTTAGCGGGTGGGTGTCAGCGGGAGGGTGTCAGCGGGAGGGTGTCAGCGGGAGGGTGTCAGCGGGAGGGTGTCAGCGGGAGGGTGTCAGCGGGAGGGTGTCAGCGGGAGGGTGTCAGCGGGAGGGTGTCAGCGGGAGGGTGTCAGCGGGAGGGGGTCAGCGGGAGGGGGTCAGCGGGAGGGGGTCAGCGGGAGGGGGTCAGCGGGAGGGGGTCAGCGGGAGTGTGTTAGGAGCTGGGTGTTAGGAGCTGGGTGTTAGGAGCTGGGTGTTAGGGGCTGGGTGTTAGGGGCTGGCTGTTAGCGGGAGGGTGTTAGCGGGAGGGTGTTAGCGGGAGGGTGTTAGCGGGAGGGTGTTAGCGGGAGGGTGTTAGCGGGAGGGTGTTAGCGGGAGGGTGTTAGCGGGAGGGTGTTAGCGGGAGGGTGTTAGGGGCTGGGTGTTAGGGGCTGGGTGTTAGGGGCTGGGTGTTAGGGGCTGGGTGTTAGCGGGCGGGTGTTAGGAGCTGGGTGTTAGGAGCTGGGTGTTAGCGGGAGTGTGTTAGCGGGAGTGTGTTAGCGGGAGTGTGTTAGCGGGAGTGTGTTAGCGGGTGGGTGTTAGCGGGTGGGTGTTAGCGGGTGGGTGTTAGCGGGTGGGTGTTAGCGGGAGGGCGTCAGCGGGAGGGCGTCAGCGGGAGGGCGTCAGCGGGAGGGCGTCAGCGGCTGGGCGTCAGCGGCTGGGCGTCAGCGGCTGGGCGTCAGCGGCTGGGCGTCAGGGGCTGGGCGTCAGGGGCTGGGCGTCAGGGGCTGGGCGTCAGGGGCTGGGCGTCAGGGGCTGGGAGTCAGGGGCTGGGAGTCAGGGGCTGGGAGTCAGGGGCTGGGTGTCAGGGGCTGGGTGTCAGGGTCTGGGTGTCAGGGTCTGGGTGTCAGGGGCTGGGTGTCAGGGGCTGGGTGTCAGGGGCTGGGTGTCAGGGGCTGGGTGTCAGCGGATGGGTGTCCGGGGATAGGAGTTAGCGGCTGGGTGTCCGGGGCTGGGTGGTTGCTGAGGTTTTGTGTTCGAGGGTGGGTGTTAGCCGATTGGTTTTTGTGGGAGAATGTTAGCAGGTGGTGTTAGTATCAGGGAGTTACCAGGCAGTCGTCACTGGGTTGGTGTTAGTGGATGGGCTGTTTATGCATGGGCTCTAGAGGGTGGGTATTAGTTGGTGTGTGTTAATGAGGGGTGCATTTGTTTGGGGTGATTGGGGATGGCATCACTGCTTGGGTGTTCGTGGAGGGACCCTCATGGGTGTTTTTTTTTTTGTTGGTTCAATACGCTGCCACCTTATTTAATCCAGGCAGAGATTCTTAGTCTGTAGTAGGTAAATTTAATCATTATTGCATTTTTACTATTTACACTCCATGCTAACCTGTGTGACTCCTCCAAAAGCCACAGAGGTTACACTGGAACTAAATAACTCATTGGTTAGGCCACAACTTGAGTACTGTGTGCAGTTCTGGTCACCTCATTACAGAAAGAATGTAATTGCACTAGAGAGGGTACAGAGGAGATTTACGAGGATGTTGCTTGGACTGGAAAAATGCAGCTATGAGGAAAGATTGGATAGGCTGGGATTGTTCTCCCGGGAACAGAGAAGGCTGAGGGGAGATCTGATTGAAATGTACAAAATTGTGAGGGGCCTGGATAGAGTGGAGGTGAAGGGTCTATTCACCTTAGCAGAGAGGTCAGTGACGAGGGGGCATAGATTTAAAATGATTGGTAGAAAGATTCGAGGGGAGATGAGGAAAAGGTTTTTTACCCAGAGGGTGGTGATGGTCTGGAACTCACTGCATGAAAGGGTAGTTGAGGCAAAAACCCTCAACTCATTCAAAAAGGCGCCTGGATATTCACCTCAAGTGCTGTAACCTGCAGGGCTACGGACCAAATGCTGGAAGGTGGGATTAGAATGGATGGCTTTTTTTCAGCCGGCACAGACACCATGGGCTAAGTGGCCTCTTTCTGTGCCGTAAACTTTCTATGATTCTACCTTCTGGAGTTCTTTGTAAATAAGATCACTGTTGATTCTCCTCTTTCTGGAGAATTACTTCTCGATTTTGGTCTTGTACCCAAACCTTTTACCCTTCTGACAGCTGCGGTAGGTTCCTGGTACAGTATTTCTGTTGTAATTTTGGGCGTGTTTCTTTCAATGAGACTTGTCTCTGTCCTGTACTCTCTGATAATCCTTGCTTTACAATTCTGAAAGTAGTTTCTTGGGTAGAATTGGAAGTTTGTGTTCGAAGCTTTCTTCCCATTAATCTGCATAACATTGGAGGAGTTCTGTCGTGCAGAAGTTCGAATTGGAAATCTTGATTTTTCTTCACATAGTTTTAATTGTTCACAATAATATTGCTTGCTCAGCTTCTCCATTAGATTGTGAATACCTTCAGTATTTTGTTAGATGTACAAATCCACCTTTTTCCACCAAGTGCGTGAAGTAATTATTTGTAAATTGTGGTTCATTATTAGACAGTAACTCATCAGGTATACTGTGTGTTGTGAAAACTTCTTGTCAAACTCTGAAGACTGCTTCGGTTGTTGTTTTGTTCACCCACTTAACTTCGATCCATCTTGAAAAGTAATCGACTGTAATTAGATGGAATTTTCCATCAAAGACGAATAAATCCATCGCCAACCGTTTCCACAGTCTAATTGGGAATTGGGTCAAAATTAAAGGTTCTTTCTGATCCTGTCTGAACTGCACAGGTCTCACAATTCAAAACCAGTTCTTCGATATCCTTCGTGATGCTTGACCAGCACACGGGCTTGAGCCCATGCTCTACATTTACATATGCCCATATGATTCTGGTGTATTTTCTCCAAGGTATTTACTGTGAATCACTCTGGAATCATCAGTCTGTCATCATATACCAGCAAATCATGGTACTTTTCCCAGTATATTGATGATTGTATCGGTGCTGCTTTCTGCTCTCACCTTGAACTGGAAACCTTCATCAACTTTGTTTCCAATTTCCACCCTTCTCTCACCTTTACATGGTCTATTTCCAACACTTCCCTCCTCTTCCTCGACATCTCTGTCTCTGTCTCTGGGGATAGGCTGTCTACTAATATTCATTATAAGCCCACCAACTCCCAAGGCTACCTTGATGACATTTCCTCACACCATGTTTCTTGTAAAGACTCCATTCCATTTTCTCAGTTTCTCCGTCTCTGACGTATCTGCTCTGATGATGCTACCTTCCACAACAGCACATCTGATATGTCTTCCTTTTTCCTCAACCAAGGATTCCCCCCACTGTGGTTGACAGGACCCTCGACCGCGTCCAGCCCATTTCCCACACCTCTACCCTCACCCCTTCTCCTCCCTCCCAGAACTGCGACAGGGTTCCCCTTGTCCTCACTTTCCACCCCATCAGCCTCCACATCCAAAGGGTCATCCTCAGCCATTTACACCACCTCCAGCGTGATGCCATCAGACCCACCTTCCCTTCCCCGCCCCTGTTAGCATTCTGAAAGGATTGTTTCCTCCACACCCAGGTCCCTTTGTACATCTCATACAGTTATACAGCACAGAAACAGGCCCTTCAGCCCATCATGTCTGTGCCGGCTATCAAGCACCTACCTAATATAACCTAATTTTCCAGCACTTGGCCCGTAGCCTTGTATGCTATGGCGTTTCAAGTGCTCATCTAAATACTTCTTAAATGTTGTGAGGGTTCCTGCCTCTACCACCTCTTCAGGCAGTGTGTTCCAGATTCCAACCACCCTCTGGGTGAAAAATTTTTTCCTCAAATCCCCGCTAAACCTCCTGCCCCTTACCTTAAATCTATGCCCCCTGGGATTGACCCCTCCACTAAGGGAAAAAGTCTCTTCCTATCTAATCTATCAATGCCCCTCATAATTTTGTATACCTTAATCATGTCCCCCCTCAGCCTTCTCTGCTCGAAGGAAAACAACCCACAGCACAGTGGCGCAGTGGTTAGCACCGCAGCCTCACAGCTCCAGCGACCCAGGTTCAATTCTGGGTACTGCCTGTGTGGAGATTGCAAGTTCTCCCTGTGACTGCGTGGGTTTTCGCCGGGTGCTCCGGTTTCCACCCACAGCCAAAGACTTGCAGGTTGATAGGTAAATTGGCCATTATAAATTGCCCCTCGTATAGGTAGGTGGTAGGAGAATGGTGGGGATGTGGTAGAGAATATGGGGTTAATGTAGGATTAGTATAAATGGGTGGTTGTTGGTCAGCACAGACTCGGTGGGCTGAAGGGCCTGTTTCAGTGCTGTATCTCTAAATAAAAAAATAAATAAAATAAACCCTAGCCTTTTCAGACTCTCTTCATAGCTGAAATGCTCCAGCCCAGGCAACATCCTGGTGAATTGCTTCTGCACCCTCTCCAGTGCAATCACATCCTTCCTATAGTGCGGTGCCCAGAACTGTACACAGTACTCCAGCTGTGGCCGAACTAGCGTTTTATACAGCTCCATCATAACCTCCCTGCTCTTATATTCTATGCCTCGGCTAACAAAGGCAAGTATCCCATCTGCCTTCCTAACCACCTTATCTACCTGTGCTGCTGCCTTCAGTGATCTATGGACAAGTACACCAAGGTCCCTCTGACCCTCTGTACTTCCTAGGGTCCTACCATCCATTGTATATTCCCTTGCCTTGTTAGTCCTCCACACTTTCTAATTTCTTTCTGTGGTAGTGAATTCCACAGGCTCACCACTCTCTGAAGAAATTTCTCCTCATCTCAGGCCTGAAAGTTTTACCCCGTATCCTTAGACTATGACCCTGGTTCTGGACTCCCCCACCATCGGGAACATCCTTCCTGCATCTACCCTGTCAGGTCCTGTTCGAATTTTATAGGTTTCTATGAGATCCCCCCTCACTCTTCTGAACTCCAGTGAATATAATCCTAACCGACTCAATCTCTCCTCATACGTCAGTCCCACCATCCCAGGAATCAGTCTGGTAAACCTTCGCTGCACTCCCTCTATAGCAAGAACATCCTTCCTCAGATAAGGAGACCAAAACTGCACACAATATTCCAGGTGTGGCCTCACCAAGGCCTTGCATAATTGCAGCAAGACATCCCTGCACCTGTACTCGAATCCTCTCGCTTTGAAGGCCAACATACCATTTGCCCTTTTTTACCGCCTGTTGCACCTGCATGCTTACCTTCAGCGACTGGTGTACGAGAACACCCAGGTCTCGTTGCATATTCCCCTCTCTCAGTTTAAAGCCGTTCAGATAATAAACTGCCTTCCTGTTTTTGCGACCAAAGTGGATAACCTCATATTTATCCACATTATACTGCATCTGCCATGCATTAGCCCGCTCACTCAACTTGTCCAAATCACCCTGAAGCCTCTCTGTATCCTCCTCACAACTCACCCTCCCACCCAGTTTTGCGTCATCTGCAAAGTTGCAGATATTATACTTGGTTCCCTCATCTAAATCATTAATATATATTGTGAATAGCTGGGGTCCTAGCACCAATCCCTGCGGTACCCCACTAGCCACTGCCTGCCATCGGAAAAAGACCCATTTATCCCTACTCTTTCCTGTCTGCCAACCAATTTTCTATCCATCGCAATACACTATCCCCAATCCCATGCACTTTAATTTTACACGCTAATCTCTTATGTGGAACTTTGTCGAAAGCCTTCTGAAAGTCCAACTAAACCACATCCACTGGCTGTCCCTCATCAACTCAACTAGTTACATCCTTGAAGAATTCCAGTAGATTTGTCAAGCATGATTTCCCTTTCGTAAATCCATGCTGACTCTGTCCGATTCTATCACTGTTCTCCAAGTGCTCTGCTGTAAAATCTTTTATAATGGACTCTAGAATTTTCCCCACTACCGACATCAGGCTGACTGGTCTATAATTCCCTGTTTTCTCTCTAAACCCCTTTTTAAATAGTGGGGTTTCATTAGCTACCCTCCAATCTGTAGGAACTGTTCCAGAGTCTGCAGAATCTTGGAAGATGACCACCAATGCATCCACTATTTCTCGGGCCACTTCCTTAAGTACTGAAGGAAATGAACATTTGCAGATTTCCTGAACCAAGTCTTTCTTGCTCTGTTGTTCTTTTGGCCCTCAGCTTGCCTCACCAGCTGAATAGCTTTCTCCAGACTGAGCTGGTCTTTAGACTGCAATAAATCTGATAGGGATTCAACAGCAACACCCACAACAATACGTTCTTATCAATTCTGCTTGAAGGTCTCCATACTCACATCCCTCAGCTAGTCTGTAAAGGTCATTGATAAAAGCATTGACTGTTTGCTGAGTTTCCGGACCTTTTGTTGAACCTTGCTATGTCTAAAATCTTATTACTCTGCAAGTTGAAATAAGAGTCAAAAGCTTCTAAAACTTCATCCAGTTTGGCAGACGTCTCATTAAGACCTTGTCTGGCAATCACATCAACTACTATAGCCGCGGTAGTATATAACCGTGTATTCACTTGCTCTGCTTCAGACTGGCTGTTTAACCGAGATGCAATTCTGGATCTGAGAAATCTTGTTCTCTATAATACCCAGTTTTGAATCTGATTGGATCTCTCTTGACTTTGGAAATTCTCCGGCATTCCCAATTTTTGATCCATGTTGCTTTATATTATAGAATTTTTTTTAGAGTATTCCCCTTTAAGAAACTTTTTTTCAGATTAGCTTGCTTTAATGGAGTGTCACAGGTGCTCTTGAGTATCCTCTGTGTTTTTAATAACCTGTTTTAGGGTTTTCCCCTTTGCTTGATTACTTTATTTATTCAGCTTGCCTTAATGGAGTTGGCACAATTCTTTGAGAATCCCCTGCTGTTTTAATAGACTGTTCTAGTGTTTTCCCCTTCATTTGAGAACACCAGTTTATTTATTTTTCTTCTTCAGGTTTGGCTGTCTTAATGGAGTGCACCTGCTGTGTTCGGGGGTTTCCCACACTTTTCAGCAATTTGCCGCTTTTTTGGGGGTCTCCAGCTCTTCATCCTTGCGTTCAGCCTGAGTGAAGGATTGGGATTTTCACCATTTTTTTTTCTAGCACTATGCCTCCAGAAAATTACTTAAAGTCCTTCAAATGCTTTTAACGCAATTCATCAGAACAAACATGGGAACATTGGAGCAGGAGTAGGCCATTCGGCCCATCAAGCCTGCTCCACCATTCATTAAGATCATGGATAATCATCCACTTCAATGCCTTTTTACCACACTATCCCCAATTATTCTCTCATGATCTCTTTCATCATCATGTTGGGAGGTATTCTTTACGTACTCTCAAGATTAAAACTTTCAGACCCTTATACTACAGTTGGTGTTAGCAGGCATGCATTAGTGGGCTCCATTCTGTTGTGAGTGGGCTGGGGTGTCTGTGACAGCAGTCCTGAGGATCCCAGTGCTGGGAGTCTTGTCCACCAGCCCTGTATCAGAGAGCTGAGGAGATATCTTCCTGGTTTGAGGGGGGGGGGGTGCTTTATGTTCCCCTACCCCCTTCTCATGTGATTAATGATTGGACCATCTAAACGAAGGACTTGCATTTCAAGTCCTCAGGGCATCCCAAGCACTTTACAGCCAATGAAGTACTTTCTGAAGTGTAACGCTGTTGTAATGTAGGAAACTTGGCAGCCAATCTGTGCACAGTCAGATGTCACAAACAATAATGTGATAATGACTAGATAATCTGTTGTGTTGATTTGATCCTGGCTTCTCATGTGATATTTTGTGTTAACATTACTCTCCGATTTAGATCTTTCCAGCAAATTCTGACAGCAACTCTCCAGTGAGACGGGACCTCAAACATCTCATCTTTGCTCGTTTCCTAAGGATTATCCCAGTCGAACAGTACAATGGCATTTACCTGCGCACTGAGATCTTGGGCTGCCCCTGGCGTAAGTAAAAGCGAAATCCAACGCTTCCCGGTTATCCCGTTCCCCTCTCTCCCACTCCCCCTCTGCCTTCTCCCCCCCCCCCCCCACCCCCCGCACCACCCTCTCTCCCATTTCCTCTCCTGCTCCCTCTCCCATTCTCCCTCTCTCTCCCCCACCTCTCTTCCTCCTTGCTCCCTCCTCTCTTCCTCCCCTCTCCCTTCCTACTGTCCCTTTCTCTCCTGCTCCCTCCTCTCCCTCTTTCCCTCACTCTCCCTTCTCCCTCCCTTCTCCCTCCCTTCTGCTTCCCTCCTTTGGTCTCCCACCCCTTCCCTCCCTCCCCTCTCACTCTCCCTCTCCTGTCCTACTTCCCTTTCCCCTCCCCTCTCTCCCCCTTTCCCTCCCTCCTTTGCCCACCCTCCTTCTCCCCTTCTCCCCTTCTCCCATTCTCCCCTTCTCCCCTTCTCCCCTTCTCCCATTCTCCCCTCTCCCTCCCCCTCTCACTCTCACTCTCTCTCTCTCTCTCTCTCTTTCTCCCTCCTTCTCACTCCTTCTCTCACTCTCTCTTTCTCCCTCCCTCCCTCTCTCTCTTTCCCTGTTATGTATTATGGTTCCCTGAGCTTCTTAATTAATCACATTTTAGACACAGATATTGGAGCTTGTATTGAGTACATTTTATACTTTTTTTCTCTCTCTCCATGTGTGGAGGAATGATACTATGTGTGTTTTGTGCACAGGTTGTCGTGCAGTAGACGTGAACAGTTGAACAATGTAGTTAGAACAAAGAACAGTACAGCACAGGAACAGGCCATTCGGCCCTCCAAGCCTGCGCTGATCTTGATGCCTGCCTAAACTAAAACCTTCTGCACTTCCGGGGACCGTATCCCTCTATTCCCATCCTATTCATGTGTTTGTCAAGATGCCTCTTAAACGTCTCTATGGTATCTGCTTCCACCACCTCCCACGGCAGCAAGTTCCAGGCACTCACTACCCTCTGTGTAAAGAACTTGCCCCACACATCCCCTCTAAACTTTGCCCCTCGCACCTTAAACCTATGTCCCCTAGTAACTGACTCTTCCACCCTGGGAAAAACCTTCTGACTATTCACTCTGTCCATGCCGATTATAACTTTGTAAACCTCTATCATGTCGCCCCCTCCACCTCCGTCGTTCCAGTGAAAATAATCCGAGTTTATCCAACCTCTCCTCATAGCTAATGCCCTCCAGACCAGGCAACATCCTGGTAAACCACTTCTGTACCCTCTCCAAAGCCTCCACATCCTTCTGGTAGTGTGGTGACCAGAATTGCACGCAATATTCTAAGTGTGGCCTAACTAAGGTTCTGTGCAACTGCAGCATGACTTGCCAATTTTTATACTCTATGCCCCAACCGATGAAGGCAAGCATGCCGTACGCCTTCTTGACTACCTTATCCACCTGCGATGCCACTTTCAGTGACCTGTGGACCTGTACGTCCAGATCTCTCTGCCTGTCAATACTCCTAAGGGTTCTGCCATTTACTGTATACCTCCCACCTGCATTAGACCTTCCAAAATGCATTACCTCACATTTGTCCGGATTAAACTCCATCTGCCATTTCTCCGCCCAAGTCTCTAACCGATCTATATCCTGCTGTATCCTCTGACAATCCTCATCACTATCCGCAACTCCACCAACCTTTGTGTCGTCCGCAAACTTACTAATCAGACCAGCTACATTTTCCTCCAAATCGCTCCAAATCATTTATATATATGCTACAAACAGCAAAGGTCCATCCATTGATCCCTGCGGAACACCACTAGTTACATCCCTCCATTCAGAAAAGCACCCTTCCACTGCTACCCTCTATCTTCTATGACCGAGCCAGTTCTGTATCCATCTTACCAGCTCACCTCTGATCCCGTGTGACTTCACCTTTTGTACCAGTCTGCCATGAGGGACCTTGTCAAAGGCTTTACTGAAGTCCATATAGATAACATCCACTGCCCTTTCTTCATCAATCATCTTCGTCACTTCCTCAAAAAACTCAATCAAATTAGTGAGACATGACCTCCCCTTCACAAAACCATGTTCCTAAGTTAATTTCTTTCTTTAAAAAAAATTGCAGTGCTTTTTCCTATTAACGTAACATTTCCAAACATTCTGTCTTTTCTTTGCCTAAGAAAATTTACAATCAACTTTTACAATTAAACTTGTAATTCTGAACACTCCATTCACTATATTGTTCCAGTGGTAAGAAGTTGTGCCTCCATCTCATAGATTTGATTGTTGTCATTCCAGTCTATGATGAGTTGGTGTGCTGCCCTGACGGTGTGCTGCCCTGGCGGGGTGCTGCCCTGACGGTGAGCTGCCCTGACGGTGAGCTGCCCTGGCGGGGTGCTGCCCTGACGGTGAGCTGCCCTGACGGTGAGCTGCCCTGGCGGGGTGCTGCCCTGACGGTGAGCTGCCCAGGCGGGGTGCTGCCCTGGCGGGGTGCTGCCCTGGCGGGGTGCTGCCCTGACGGTGAGCTGCCCTGACGGTGAGCTGCCCTGGCGGTGAGCTGCCCTGGCGGGGTGCTGCCCTGCCGGTGAGCTGCCCTGCCGGTGAGCTGCCCTGCCGGTGAGCTGCCCTGCCGGTGTGCTGCCCTGACGGTGTGCTGCCCTGACGGTGTGCTGTCCAGGTGGGGTGCTGCCCTGCCGGTGAGCTGCCCTGGCGGTGAGCTGTCCAGGCGGGGTGCTGCCCAGGCGGGGTGCTGCCCAGGCGGGGTGCTGCCCTGGCGGTGAGCTGCCCTGGCGGGGTGCTGCCCTGCCCAGGCGGTGAGCTGCCCTGGCGGGGTGCTGCCCTGGCGGAGTGCTGTACATGTTGCTCCTGCTGTTGTAGAAGTTGAACGTAAGAACATAAGAAATAGGAGCAGGAGTAGGCCATTCAGCCCCTCAAGCCTGCCGCACCATTCAATAAGATCATGGCTGATCTGTCCCAGGCCTCAACTTCTCTTTTGGGCCTGCTCCGCATATCCCTTGACTCCCCAAGATTTCAAAAATCTATCTGCCTGCTCCTTAAATACATTTAGTGATCTAGCCTCCACAATTCTCTGAGGTGGAGAATTCCAGAGATTCACCACCCTCTGAGAGAAGAAATTCCTTCGCATCTCAGTTTTAAATGTGTGCCCCCTTATTCTGTAACTATGTCCCCTACTTCGAGATTCCCCCACTAGTGGAAACATATTCTCAACATCTACCCTGTCAAGCCCCCTTAAAATCTTATATAAGATCACCCCTCATTCTTCTAAACTCCAATGAATAAAGGCCTAACCTGTTTAGCCGTTCTTGATAAAACAACCCCTTCATCCCAGGAATCAGCCTCGTTAACCTTTTCTGAACAGCCTCCAATGCCAGTATATCCTTCCTTAAATACGGGAACCAAAATTGTACGCAGTACTCCAGGTTTGGCCTCACCAACACCCTGTACAGTTGTAACAAGACTTCCCTATTTTTAAACTCTAACCCCCGAGCAATAAAGGCCAAAATTCCATTTGCCTTCCTAATTACTTGCTGTACCTGCATGCTAACTTTTTGTGTTTCATGTACAAGAACACCCAGATCCCTCTGCACTGCAGTATTTTGTAGTCTTTCTCCATCTAAATAATAATCTGTCTTTTTATTCTTCCTACCAAAGTGAATGACCTCACACTTTCCCACATTGAACACCATCTGCTAAGTTTTTGCCCACTCACTTAACCTATCTATATCCCTTTGCAGATTCTTTGTGTCCTCATCACAACATGCCTTCCCAACTATTTTTGCATCATCAGCAAATTTGGATACACTACACTCTGTCCCTTCCTCCAAGTCATTAACATAGATAGTAAATAGTTGAGGCCCTAGGACCGATCCTTGTGGCATCCCACTGGTTACGGCTTTCCAACCTGAAAAAGACCCATTGATCCCGACTCTCTGCCTCTGTGTGTTAGCCAATCCTCAATCCATGTCAACAATGCGGGGAGGCAGTGGCGTAGTGATATTATCACTGGACTAGTAACCCAGAGACCCAGGGTATTTCTCTGGGGACATGAGTTCGAATCCCACCACAGCAGAAGGTGGAATTAGAATTCAATTAATAAATCTGGAATTAAAAAGCTAGTCTAATGACGGCCATGAAACCATTGTCGATTGTTGTAAAAACCCATCTGGTTCACTAATGTCCTTGAGGGAAGGAAATCTGCTGTCCTTACCTGGTCTGGCCTACATGTGACTCCAGACCCACAGCAATGTGGTTGACTTTTACATGCCCTCTGAAATAGCCCAGCAAGCCACTCAGTTGTATCTGACCACTAGTACTGTGGATGTACCTACCTCACATGGACTGCAGCGGTTCAAGAAGGCAGCTCACCACCACCTTCTCAAGGGCAATTAGGGATGGGCAATAAACGCTGGCCTGGCCAGCGACACCCACATCCCATGAACGAACAAAATAAAAACACATTACCCCCAATACTCTGAGCTCTTATTTTGTGCAATAACCTTTTATGTGGCAGCTTATCAAACGCCTTCTGAAAATCCAAATACACGACATCTACAGGTTCCCCTTTATCCACTCTGCTTGTGAAATTCTCAAAGAACTCTAACAAATTTGTCAAACATGATTTCCCTTTCATAAAACCATGTTGACTCTGTTTGATTACATTATGTTTTTCTCAATGTCCTGCTATTTCTTCCTTAATAATGGACTCTAGCATTTTTCCAATGACAGATGTTAAGCTAACTGGTCTATAGTTTCCTGCTTTCTGTGTCCCTCCTTTCTTGAATAGGGGTGTCACATTAGTGGTTTTCCAATCCGTTGGTACACTCCTGGAATCCAGTGAGTTTTGGTATATTATGACCAATGCCTCCACTATCTCTGCAGCCACTTCTTTTAAAACCCTTGGATGAAGGTCATCAGGTCCTGGCGACTTGTCTGCCTTTAGTCCCATCAGTTTGTCCAGCACCTTTTCTCTCGTGATAGAGATTATTACAAGTTCCTCCCTCCCATTTACACCTTGTTCATCTATTATTGTTGGGATCTTTATAGTGTCCTCCACCGTGAAGACCAATGCAAAATATTGGTTTAAATTATCTGCCATTTCCCTGTTCCCTGTTATTAATTCCCCATTCTCATCCTCTAAGGGTCCCACACTTACTTTAGCTACTCTCTTCCTTTTAATAAACCCGGAGAAGCTCTTACTGTTTGTTTTTATATTTCTTGCCAATTTACTCTCATAATCAATTTTCTCCCTCTTTATTAGTTTTTTAGTCATCTGTTGCTGGTTTCTAAAAACTTCCCAATCCTCTGGCCTACTACTAGTTTTCACCGCTTTGTACGCCTTTGTTTTTGATTTGATACTCTCCTTAACTTCCTTTGTTATCCACGGGTGGTTCATCGTTCTCTTCGAGTCCTTCCTTCTGACTGGAATAAATATTTGCTGAAAAGTCTGCCACTGCTCATCCACTGACTTCCCCTTAGTCTATTTTCCCAGCACACTTTAGACAACTCTTTCTTCATACCTCTGTAATTGCCCTTGTTTAAGTTGAGGACACTGGTTTGAGATCCGAGTTGCTCACACTCAAACTGAATTTGAAATTCTACCATGTTATGATCGCTTCCCCCTAAAGGATCCTTAACTACGAGATCTCTTATTAATCCTACCTCATTACACATTACCAAATCTAAAATAGCCTGTTCCCGGGTAGGTTCTGCAACGTATTGCTCTAAGAAACAATCCCTGATGCACTCTACAAATTCGTCTTCCATGTTACCCTTGACAATTTGATTTGTCCAGTCAATATGCAGATTAAAATCACCCATGATAATTGCAGTGCCCTTCTTACACGCCTCCATTATTTCCTGATCAATATTTTGTCCGACAGAGAGAGGCAACTCCTCAGGGGCCTATAGACCACTCCCACCCGTGATTTCTTTCCCTTGCTATTCCTTATTTCCACCCAAACTGATTCCACATCATGATCTATTACACCTATATCATTACTCACAACTGCACTGATCCCTTCCTTTAATAACAAAGTTACCCCACCTCCTTTTCCTTTCTGCCTATTTTTCTGAAACATTGAATATCCTTGAATATTGAGATTCCAGTCCTGGTCATCCTGCAATCACGTCTTTGTGATAGCTATCAAATCATATTCATTAATTTCTATCTGTGCCATCAGCTCATCGATCTTGTTACAAATGCTACGTGCATTCAGATAAAGAGCCTTAAGCTTCGACTTTTCACAATTTTTATCTACTCTGGTTCTAATTTCTGCTGTACTCTTATGCTTGTATTCTCTGTCCCTTCCTGTCACTCTCTTATTAATGTATGTTCCTTCACTATCCTGCACCTCTGCTCTCTTGTTACTTTTCGATTTTTTAAACTTCCTTTCAATTGAACCCTCCCCCTCACTATTTAGTTTTATCTACAACCCCATTATTTGATTCGCCAGGACACTGGTCCCAGCATGGTTCAAGTGAAGCCCATCCCAACGGAACAGCTCTCTCTTTCCCCAGTACTGGTGCCAGTGTCCCATGAATCGGAACCCATTTCTCCCACACCAATCTTTGAGCCATGCATTTACCTCTCTAATCTTATTTACCCAATGCCAATTTGCACGTGGCTCAGATAGTAATCCGCTGATTATTACAAAGAGCAAAGAACAGTACAGCACAGGAACAGGCCATTCGGCCCTCCAAGCCTGCGCCGATCTTGATGCCTGCCTAAACTAAAACCCTCTGCACTTCCGGGGACCATATCTCTCTATTCCCTTCCTATTCATTTATTTGTCAAGATGTCTCTTAAACGTCGCTATTGTACCTGCTTCCACCACCTCCCCCGGCAGCAAGTTCCAGGCACTCACCACCCTCTGTGTAAAGAACTTGCCTCGCACATCCCCTCCAAACTTTGCCCCTCGCTCCTGAAACCTATGTCCCCTGGTAACTAACTCTTCCACCCTGGGAAAAAGCTTCTGACTATCCACTCTGTCCATGCCGCTCATAACTTTGTAAACCTCTATCGTGTCGCCCCTCCACCTCCGTCGTTCCAGTGAAAACAATCCGAGTTTTTCCAACCTCTCCTCATAGCTAATGCCCTCCAGACCAGGCAACATCCTGGTAAACCTCTTCTGTACCCTCTCCAAAGCCTCCACGTCCTTCTGGTAGTGTTGCGACCAGAATTGCACACAATATTCTAAGTGTGGCCTAACTAAGGTTCTGTACAGCTGCAACATGACTTGCCAATTTTTATACTCTTGTGCCCCGACCGATGAAGGCAAGCATGCTGTATGCCTTCTTGACTACCTTATCCACCTGCGTTGCCACTTTCAGTGACCTGTGGACATGTACGCCCAGATCTCTCTGCCTGTCAATACTCCTAAGGGTTCTGCCATTTACTGTATACCTCCCACCTGCATTAGACCTTCCAAAATGCATTACCTCACATTTGTCCGGATTAAACTCCATCTGCCATTTCTCCGCCCAAGTCGCCAATCGATCTATATCCTGCTGTATCCTCTGACAATCCTCATCATTATCCGCAACTCCACCAACCTTTGTGTCGTCCGCAAACTTACTAATCAGACCGGCTACATTTTCCTCCAAATCATTTATATATACTACAAACAACAAAGATCCCAGCACTGATCCCTGCGGAACACCACTAGTCACATCCCTCCATTCAGAAAAGCACCCTTCCACTGCTACCCTCTGTCTTCTATGACTGAGCCAGTTCTGTATCCATCTTGCCAGCTCCCCTCTGATCCCGTGTGACTTCATCTTTTGTACCAGTCTGCCATGCGGGACCTTGTCAAAGGCTTTACTGAAGTCCATATCGATAACATCCACTGCCCTTCCCTCATTAATCATGTTCGTCACTTCCTCAAAAAACTCAATCAAATTAGTGAGACACGACCTCCCCTTCACAAAACCATGTCTTTTTGAACAGCGGTAGCAGTGAGAGTGCGAGTCATGGGGCAGCTGGGAAGGTAAGTTTCAGTATTACCTTTGTGGTTCTGCTTTTTAATTTTGCCCCGAGCTGCTCATATCTCCTCAGCAGAATCTCTTTCCTAGTCCTACCAATGTCATTGGTACCTACGTGGACCACGACAACTGGATCCTTTCCCTCCCACTCCAAGTTCTTCTCCAGCCTAGAAGAGATGTCCTTAACCTTGGCACCAGGTAGGCAACACAGCCTTCGGGACTCTCTATCTTTGCTGCAGAGAACAGTATCTACTCCCCTAACTATGCTATCCCCTATTACAACTACATTTCTCTTTTCTCCCCCCACTTGAATGGCGCTCTGAACCACGGTGCTGTGGTCAGTTCATTCATCCTCCCTGCAGTCTGTGCCCTCGTCCACACTGGGAGCAAAAACCTCGTACCTATTGGATAAGGGGACTGGTTGAGGCTCCTCCAAAGCTAAATTCTGGACCCCCATACCTGCCTCACTCGCAGTCACACCCTCCTGACCCTGACCACTGGCTGAATTCAAGGTAGTTAATCTCAGGGGTGCAACTGTCTCCTGAAACACAGTGTCCAGGTAACTCTCCCCCTCCCTGATGTGTTGCAGTGTCCGCAGCTCAGACTCCAGCTCATCAACTCTGAGCCGAAGTTCCTCGAGCAGCCAACACTTAATACAGATGTGGTCACCGTGGATTGCACCGGCGTCCACCAGCTCCCACATACTACAGCTACAACACATCACCTACCCAGCCATCTCTATTCTATTTAATTAATCAATTTGGATCACAGTATTTCAAAAAAAGAGAACTATTTAAGTGGTCTCTTAACCTGTATTGATGTCACCTGATTTAAATCACTTGACCAAAATTTAAAAAAAAACACGAGACACGGAAGAAGGAAATACCCACCAATCACTAACCAGCTCTCCTGTGACGTCAGACTTCGATTTTTGCTGGTCAAGCCGGTCCACAAAACAGAATAGAGCAGAACAGAACAGAAAACATCAGAACAGATCAGATCAGAGCGGAACAGATAAGAACAGAGCAGATCAGAACAGATCAGAGCGGAACAGATCAGAGCGGAACAGATCAGAGCGGAACAGATCAGAGCGGAACAGAGCAGATCAGAGCGGAACAGATCAGAGCGGAACAGAGCAGATCAGAGCGGAACAGAGCAGATCAGAGCGGAACAGAGCAGAACAGAGCAGATCAGAGCGGAACAGAGCGGAACAGAGCGGAACAGAGCGGAACAGAGCAGAACAGAGCGGAACAGAGCAGATCAGAACAGAAAACATCAGAGCAGATCAGAACAGAACAGAAAACATCAGAGCAGATCAGATCAGAGCGGAACAAGCAGATCAGAGCGTTCAGAACAGAGCAGATCAAATCAGAGCAGAACATTCAGAGCAGATCAGATCATAACAGAACAGAGCAGATCTGAACATTCAGAGCAGATCAGAGCAGAACATTCAGAGCAGAACAGAACAGAGCAGAGCAGATCAGAACATTCAGAACAGAGCAGATCAGAACATTCAGAGCAGATCAGAGCAGAACAGAACAGAGCAGATCAGAACATTCAGAGCAGATCAGAGCAGAACATTCAGAACAGAGGAGAGCAGAACATTCAGAGCAGATCAGAACAGAGCAGAGAAGATCAGAACAGAACAGATCAGAACATTCAGAACAGAGCAGATCAAATCAGAGCAGAACATTCAGAGCAGATCAGATCATAACAGAACAGAGCAGAACAGAACATTCAGAACAGAACATTCAGAGCAGAACAGAACAGAGCAGAGCAGAGCAGATCAGAGCAGAACATTCAGAACAGAGCAGATCAGAACACTCAGAGCAGAACAGAGCAGATCAGAACATTCAGAGCAGATCAGAACAGAGCAGATCAGAGCAGAACATTCAGAACAGAACAGAACAGATCAGAGCAGAACATTCAGAACAGATCAGAACAGAGCAGATCAGAGCAGAACATTCAGAACAGAACAGATCAGAGCAGAACATTCAGAACAGAACATTCAGAGCAGATCAGAACAGAGCAGATCAGAGCAGAACATTCAGAGCAGATCAGAACAGAGCAGATCAGAGCAGAACTTTCAGAACAGAGCAGATCAGAACATTCAGAGCAGATCAGAGCAGAACATTCAGAACAGAACATTCAGAGTAGATCAGAACAGAGCAGAGCAGAACATTCAGAACAGAGCAGATCAGAACATTCAGAACAGTGCAGATCAGAACATTCAGAACAGAGCAGATCAGAACATTCAGAACTGAGCAGATCAGATCAGAACAGAGCAGATCAGAACAGAGCAGAGCAGATCAGAACAGAGCAGATCAGAACAGAGCAGATCAGAACAGAGCAGATCAGAACAGAGCAGATCAGATCAGAACAGAACAGAGCAGATCAGAACATTCAGAGCAGATCAGAACAGAACAGAGAAGATCAGAACAGAACATTCAGAACAGAACATTCAGAGCAGATCAGATCAGAACATTCAGAACAGAACATTCAGAGCAGATCAGATCAGAACATTCAGAACAGATCAGAACATTCAGAACAGATCAGAACATTCAGAGCAGGTCAGAACAGAACAGATCAGAAAATTCAGAACGGAACATTCAGAGCAGATCAGATCAGAGCAGAACAGAACAGATCAGAACATTCAGAACAGATCAGAACAGATGAGAACATTCAGAGCAGAACATTCAGAACAGATCAGAACAGATGAGAACATTCAGAGCAGAACATTCAGAACAGATCAGAACATTCAGATCAGAACATTCAGATCAGAACAGATCAGAACAGAACAGAGAAGATCAGAGCAGAACATTCAGAGCAGAACATTCAGAGCAGATCAGAACATTCAGAGCAGATCAGAACATTCAGAGCAGATCAGAACATTCAGAGCAGATCAGAACATTCAGAGCAGATCAGAACATTCAGAGCAGATCAGAACATTCAGAGCAGATCAGAACATTCAGAGCAGATCAGAACATTCAGAGCAGATCAGAACATTCAGAACAGATCAGAACATTCAGAACAGATCAGAACATTCAGAACAGATCAGAACATTCAGAACAGATCAGAACATTCAGAGCAGAACAGATCAGAACATTCAGAGCAGAACAGATCAGAACATTCAGAGCAGATCAGAGCAGAACATTCAGAACAGAACAGAACAGATCAGAGCAGAACATTCAGAACAGATCACAACAGAGCAGATCAGAGCAGAACATTCAGAACAGAACAGATCAGAGCAGAACATTCAGAACAGAACATTCAGAGCAGATCAGAACAGAGCAGATCAGAGCAGAACATTCAGAGCAGATCAGAACAGAGCAGATCAGAGCAGAACTTTCAGAACAGAGCAGATCAGAACATTCAGAGCAGAACAGAGCAGAACATTCAGAACAGAACATTCAGAGTAGATCAGAACAGAACAGATCAGAGCAGAACATTCAGACCAGAGCAGATCAGAACATTCAGAACAGAGCAGATCAGAACATTCAGAACAGAGCAGATCAGAACATTCAGAACAGAGCAGATCAGAACATTCAGAACAGAGCAGATCAGATCAGATCAGATCAGAACAGAGCAGACCAGAACAGAGCAGACCAGAACAGAGCAGACCAGAACAGAGCAGACCAGAACAGAGCAGACCAGAACAGAGCAGACCAGAACAGAGCAGACCAGAACAGAGCAGACCAGAACAGAGCAGACCAGAACAGAGCAGACCAGAACAGAGCAGACCAGAACAGAGCAGATCAGAACAGAGCAGATCAGAACAGAACATTCAGAACAGAGCAGATCAGAACATTCAGAGCAGATCAGAACAGAACAGAGAAGATCAGAACAGAACATTCAGAACAGAACATTCAGAGCAGATCAGATCAGAACATTCAGAACAGAACATTCAGAGCAGATCAGATCAGAACATTCAGAACAGAACATTCAGAGCAGATCAGATCAGAACATTCAGAACAGATCAGAACAGAACAGATCAGAAAATTCAGAACGGAACATTCAGAGCAGATCAGATCAGAGCAGAACAGAACAGATCAGAACATTCAGAACAGATCAGAACAGATGAGAACATTCAGAGCAGAACATTCAGAACAGATCAGAACAGATGAGAACATTCAGAGCAGAACATTCAGAACAGATCAGAACATTCAGAACAGATCAGAACATTCAGAGCAGAACAGATCAGATCAGAACAGATCAGAACAGAACAGAGAAGATCAGAGCAGAACATTCAGAACAGAACATTCAGAGCAGATCAGAACATTCAGAGCAGATCAGAACATTCAGAGCAGATCAGAACATTCAGAGCAGATCAGAACATTCAGAGCAGATCAGAACATTCAGAGCAGATCAGAACATTCAGAGCAGATCAGAACATTCAGAGCAGATCAGAACATTCAGAGCAGATCAGAACATTCAGAGCAGATCAGAACATTCAGAGCAGATCAGAACATTCAGAGCAGATCAGAACATTCAGAACAGATCAGAACATTCAGAACAGATCAGAACATTCAGAACAGATCAGAACATTCAGAACAGATCAGAACATTCAGAACAGATCAGAACATTCAGAACAGATCAGAACATTCAGAACAGATCAGAACATTCAGAACAGATCAGAACATTCAGAGCAGAACAGATCAGAACATTCAGAGCAGAACAGATCAGAACATTCAGAGCAGAACAGATCAGAACATTCAGAGCAGAACAGATCAGAACATTCAGAGCAGAACAGATCAGAACATTCAGAGCAGAACAGATCAGAACATTCAGAGCAGAACAGATCAGAACATTCAGAGCAGAACATATCAGAACATTCAGAACAGATCAGAACATTCAGAACAGATCAGAACATTCAGAACAGATCAGAACATTCAGAACAGATCAGAACATTCAGAACAGATCAGAACATTCAGAACAGATCAGAACATTCAGAACAGATCAGAACATTCAGAACAGATCAGAACATTCAGAACTGATCAGAACATTCAGAACTGATCAGAACATTCAGAACTGATCAGAACATTCAGAACTGATCAGAACATTCAGAACAGATCAGAACATTCAGAACAGATCAGAACATTCAGAACAGATCAGAACATTCAGAACAGATCAGAACATTCAGAACAGATCAGAACATTCAGAACAGATCAGAACAGATCAGAACATTCAGAACAGAGCAGAACATTCAGAGCAGAACATTCAGAACAGATCAGAACATTCAGATCAGAACAGATCAGAACATTCAGAACAGATCAGAACATTCAGAACAGATCAGAACATTCAGAGCAGAGCAGATCAGAGCAGAACAGAGCAGATCAGAACATTCAGATCAGAACAGAACATTCAGAACAGATCAGAGCAGAGCAGATCAGATCAGAACATTCAGAACAGATCAGAACATTCAGATCAGAACAGAGCAGATCAGATCAGAACATTCAGAACAGATCAGAACAGAGCAGAACATTCAGAACAGATCAGAACATTCAGAGCAGAACAGATCAGAACATTCGGAACAGATCAGAACATTCGGAGCAGATCAGAACAGAACAGATCAGAACATTCAGAACAGATCAGAACATTCAGAACAGATCAGAACATTCAGAACAGATCAGAACATTCAGAACAGATCAGAACATTCAGAACATATCAGAACATTCAGAACAGATCAGAACATTCAGAGCAGAGCAGATCAGAGCAGATCAGATCAGAACAGATCAGAACAGAGCAGATCAGATCAGAACATTCAGATCAGAACAGAACATTCAGAACAAAGCAGAGCAGATCAGATCAGAACATTCAGAACAGATCAGAACATTCAGAACATTCAGAACAGATCAGAACATTCAGAACAGATCAGAACATTCAGAACAGATCAGAACATTCAGAACAGATCAGAACATTCAGAACAGATCAGAACATTCAGAACAGATCAGAACATTCAGAACAGATCAGAACATTCAGAACAGATCAGAACATTCAGAACAGATCAGAACATTCAGAACAGATCAGAACATTCAGAACAGATCAGAACATTCAGAGCAGAACAGAACATTCAGAGCAGAACAGATCAGAACATTCAGAGCAGATCACAGCAGAACAGAACAGATCAGAACATTCAGAGCAGAACAGATCAGAACATTCAGAGCAGAACAGAACATTCAGAGCAGAACAGATCAGAACATTCAGAGCAGATCACAGCAGAACAGAACAGATCAGAACATTCAGAGCAGAACAGATCAGAACATTCGGAACAGATCAGAACATTCAGAACAGATCAGAACATTCGGAACAGATCAGAACATTCGGAACAGATCAGAACATTCGGAGCAGATCAGAACAGAGCAGATCAGAACAGAACAGATCAGAGCAGAACATTCAGAACAGAACAGATCAGAACAGAGCAGATCAGAACATTCAGATCAGAACAGAACATTCAGAACAGATCAGAGCAGAGCAGATCAGATCAGAACATTCAGAACAGAGCAGAACATTCAGCACAGATGAGAACATTCAGATCAGAACAGATCAGATCAGAACATTCAGAACAGATCAGAACAGAACAGAGCAGAACATTCAGAACAGATCAGAACATTCAGAGCAGAACAGATCAGAACACTCAGAACAGATCAGAACATTCAGAACAGATCAGAACATTCAGAGCAGAGCAGATCATAGCAGAACAGATCAGAACAGAGCAGATCAGATCAGAACATTCAGATCAGAACAGAACATTCAGAACAGATCAGAGCAGAGCAGATCAGATCAGAACATTCAGAACAGATCAGAACATCCAGATCAGATCAGAACATTCAGCACAGATCAGAACATTCAGATCAGAACAGATCAGAACAGAGCAGATCAGATCAGAACATTCAGAACAGAACAGATCAGAACATTCAGAACAGATCAGAACATTCAGAACAGATCAGAACATTCAGAACAGATCAGAACATTCAGAACAGATCAGAACATTCAGAACAGATCAGAACATTCAGAACAGATCAGAACATTCAGAACAGATCAGAACATTCAGAGCAGAACAGATCAGAACAGATCAGAACATTCAGAGCAGATCACAGCAGAACAGAACAGATCAGAACATTCAGAGCAGAACAGATCAGAACATTCGGAGCAGATCAGAACATTCGGAGCAGATCAGAACATTCGGAGCAGATCAGAACAGAACAGATCAGAGCAGAACATTCAGAACAGAACAGAACATTCAGAGCAGAACATTCAGAACAGAACAGAACATTCAGAACAGAACATTCAGAACAGAGCAGATCAGAACAGAACAGAACAGAGCAGATCAGAACTGAACAGAGCAGAGCAGATCAGAACTGAACAGAGCAGAGCAGATCAGAACTGAACAGAGCAGAGCAGATCAGAACAGAACAGAACAGATCAGAACAGAACAGATCAGAACAGAACAGATCAGAACTGAAAAGAGCAGAGCAGATCAGAACAGAACAGAACAGATCAGAACAGAACAGATCAGAACAGAACAGATCAGAACAGAACAGATCAGAACAGAACAGATCAGAACAGAACAGATCAGAACAGAACAGATCAGAACAGAACAGATCAGAACAGAACATTCAGAACAGAACATTCAGAACAGAACATTCAGAACAGAACATTCAGAACAGAACATTCAGAACAGAACATTCAGAACAGAACATTCAGAACAGAACATTCAGAACAGAACATTCAGAACAGAACATTCAGAACAGAACATTCAGAACAGAACATTCAGAACAGAACATTCAGAACAGAACATTCAGAACAGAACATTCAGAACAGAACATTCAGATCAGAACATTCTGATCAGAACATTCAGATCAGAACATTCAGAACAGATCAGATCAGAACAGATCAGATCAGAACAGATCAGATCAGAACAGAACAGATCAGAACAGAACAGATCAGAACAGAACAGATCAGAACAGAACAGATCAGAACAGAACAGATCAGAACAGAACAGATCAGAACAGAACATTCAGAACAGAACATTCAGAACAGAACATTCAGATCAGAACAGAACATTCAGAACAGAGCAGAGCAGATCAGATCAGAACATTCAGAACAGATCAGAACATCCAGATCAGATCAGAACATTCAGAACAGATCAGAACATTCAGAACAGATCAGAACATTCAGAACAGATCAGAACATTCAGAACAGATCAGAACATTCAGAACAGATCAGAACATTCAGAACAGATCAGAACATTCAGAGCAGAACAGAACATTCAGAGCAGAACAGATCAGAACAGATCAGAACATTCAGAGCAGATCACAGCAGAACAGAACAGATCAGAACATTCAGAGCAGAACAGATCAGAACATTCGGAACAGATCAGAACATTCGGAACAGATCAGAACATTCGGAACAGATCAGAACATTCGGAGCAGATCAGAACAGAGCAGATCAGAACAGAGCAGATCAGAACAGAACAGATCAGAGCAGAACATTCAGAACAGAGCAGATCAGAGCAGAACAGATCAGAACAGAGCAGATCAGAACATTCAGATCAGAACAGAACATTCAGAACAGATCAGAGCAGAGCAGATCAGATCAGAACATTCAGAACAGAGCAGAACATTCAGCACAGATGAGAACATTCAGATCAGATCAGAACAGAACAGAGCAGAACATTCAGAACAGATCAGAACATTCAGAGCAGAACAGATCAGAACACTCAGAACAGATCAGAACACTCAGAACAGATCAGAACACTCAGAACAGATCAGAACACTCAGAACAGATCAGAACACTCAGAACAGATCAGAACACTCAGAACAGATCAGAACATTCAGAACAGATCAGAACATTCAGAACAGATCAGAACATTCAGAGCAGAGCAGATCATAGCAGAACAGATCAGATCAGAACATTCAGATCAGAACAGAACATTCAGAACAGATCAGAGCAGAGCAGATCAGATCAGAACAGAACAGATCAGAACAGAACAGATCAGAACAGAACAGATCAGAACAGAACAGATCAGAACAGAACAGAACAGATCAGAACAGAACAGATCAGAACAGAACAGATCAGAACAGATCAGAACAGAACAGATCAGAACAGAACAGATCAGAACAGAACAGATCAGAACAGATCAGAACAGAACAGATCAGAACAGAACAGATCAGAACAGAACAGATCAGATCAGATCAGATCAGAACAGATCAGATCAGAACAGAACATTCAGAACAAAACATTCAGAACAGAACATTCAGAACAGAACATTCAGAACAGAACATTCAGAACAGAACATTCAGAACAGAACATTCAGAACAGAACATTCAGAACAGAACATTCAGAACAGAACATTCAGATCAGAACATTCAGATCAGAACATTCAGAACAGAACATTCAGAACAGAACATTCAGAACAGAACATTCAGAACAGAACATTCAGAACAGAACATTCAGAACAGAACATTCAGAACAGAACATTCAGATCAGAACATTCAGATCAGAACATTCAGATCAGAACATTCAGATCAGAACATTCAGATCAGAACATTCAGAGCAGAACATTCAGAGCAGAACATTCAGAGCAGATCAGAACAGATCAGAGCAGAACATTCAGAACAGATCAGAACAGAGCAGATCAGAGCAGAACATTCAGAACAGATCAGATCAGAACATTCAGAGCAGGTCAGAGCAGAACAGAACAGATCAGAAAATTCAGAACGGAACATTCAGAGCAGATCAGATCAGAGCAGAACAGAACAGATCAGAACATTCAGAACAGATCAGAACAGATGAGAACATTCAGAGCAGAACAGATCAGATCAGAACAGATCAGAACATTCAGAACAGATCAGAACAGATCAGAACATTCAGAACAGATCAGAACATTCAGAGCAGAACAGATCAGAACATTCAGAGCAGATCACAGCAGAACAGAACAGATCAGAACATTCAGAGCAGAACAGATCAGAACATTCGGAACAGATCAGAACATTCGGAGCAGATCAGAACAGAGCAGATCAGAACAGAACAGATCAGAGCAGAACATTCAGAACAGAACAGATCAGAGCAGAACATTCAGAGCAGATCAGAACAGAGCAGATCAGAGCAGAACATTCAGAACAGAACATTCAGAGTAGATCAGAACAGAGCAGAGCAGATCAGAACATTCAGAACAGAGCAGATCAGAATATTCAGAACAGAACATTCAGAACAGAGCAGATCAGAACAGAACAGATCAGAACTGAACAGAGCAGATCAGAACTGAACAGAGCAGAGCAGAGCAGAGCAGAGCAGAGCAGAACAGAGCAGAACATTCAGAACAGAGCAGATCAGAACATTCAGAGCAGATCAGAACAGATCAGAACAGAACAGAGAAGATCAGAGCAGAACATTCAGAACAGAACATTCAGAGCAGATCAGATCAGAGCAGAACAGAACAGATCAGAACATTCAGAGCAGATCAGAGCAGAACAGAGCAGATCAGAACATTCAGAACAGATCAGAACATTCAGAGCAGGTCAGAGCAGAACAGAACAGATCAGAACATTCAGAACAGAACATTCAGAACAGATAAGATCAGAACAGAACATTCAGAACAGATCAGATCAGAACAGAACATTCAGAACAGAACATTCAGAACAGAACATTCAGAACAGAACATTCAGAACAGAACATTCAGAACAGAACATTCAGAACAGAACATTCAGAACAGAACATTCAGAACATAACATTCAGAACAGATCAGAACATTCAGAGCAGATCAGAACAGAACAGATCAGAACATTCAGAACAGAACATTCGGAACAGATAAGATCAGAACAGAACATTCAGAACAGATCAGATCAGAACAGAACATTCAGATCAGAACAGAACATTCAGATCAGAACAGAACATTCAGAACAGAACATTCAGAACAGAACATTCAGAACAGAACATTCAGAACAGAACATTCAGAACAGAACATTCAGAACAGAACATTCAGAACAGAACATTCAGAACAGAACATTCAGAACAGAACATTCAGAACAGAACATTCAGAACAGAACATTCAGAGCAGATCAGAACATTCAGATCAGAACATTCAGATCAGAACATTCAGATCAGAACATTCAGATCAGAACATTCAGAACAGAACATTCAGAACAGAACATTCAGAACAGAACATTCAGAACAGAACATTCAGAACAGAACATTCAGAACAGAACATTCAGAACAGAACATTCAGAACAGAACATTCAGAACAGAACATTCAGAACAGGTCAGAGCAGAACAGAACATTCAGAACAGAACATTCAGAACAGAACATTCAGAACAGAACATTCAGAACAGAACATTCAGAACAGAACATTCAGAACAGAACATTCAGAACAGATCAGAACATTCAGAACAGATCAGAACATTCAGAACAGATCAGAACATTCAGAACAGATCAGAACAGAACAGATCAGAACATTCAGAACAGATCAGAACATTCAGAACAGAACAGAACAGATCAGAACAGAACAGAACAGAACAGAACATTCAGAACAGAACATTCAGAACAGAACATTCAGAACAGAACATTCAGATCAGAACATTCAGATCAGAACATTCAGATCAGAACATTCAGATCAGGACATTCAGAACAGGACATTCAGAACAGGACATTCAGAACAGGACATTCAGAACAGGTCAGAGCAGAACAGAACATTCAGAACAGGTCAGAGCAGAACAGAACATTCAGAACAGAACATTCAGAACAGAACATTCAGAACAGAACATTCAGAACAGAACATTCAGAACAGAACATTCAGAACAGAACATTCAGAACAGAACATTCAGAACAGAACATTCAGAACAGAACATTCAGAACAGAACATTCAGAACAGAACATTCAGAACAGAACATTCAGAACATTCAGAACAGGTCAGAGCAGAACATTCAGAACAGGTCAGAGCAGAACATTCAGAACAGATCAGAACATTCAGAACAGAACATTCAGAACAGAACATTCAGAACAGAACATTCAGAACAGAACATTCAGAACAGAACATTCAGAACAGAACATTCAGAACAGAACATTCAGAACAGAACATTCAGAACAGAACATTCAGAACAGAACATTCAGAACAGAACATTCAGAACAGAACATTCAGAACAGGTCAGAGCAGAACAGAACATTCAGAACAGAACATTCAGAACAGGTCAGAGCAGAACAGAACATTCAGAACAGAACATTCAGAACAGAACATTCAGAACAGAACATTCAGAACAGAACATTCAGAACAGAACATTCAGAACAGATCAGAACATTCAGAACAGATCAGAACATTCAGAACAGAACATTCAGAACAGAACATTCAGAACAGAACATTCAGAACAGAACATTCAGAACAGAACATTCAGAACAGAACATTCAGAACAGAACATTCAGAACAGATCAGAACAGGTCAGAGCAGAACAGAACATTCAGAACAGAACATTCAGAACAGAACATTCAGAACAGATCAGAACAGAACATTCAGAACAGAACAGATCAGAACAGAACATTCAGAACAGAACATTCAGAACAGAACATTCAGAACAGAACATTCAGAACAGAACATTCAGAACAGAACATTCAGAACAGAACATTCAGAACAGAACATTCAGAACAGAACATTCAGAACAGAACAGAACATTCAGAACAGAACAGAACATTCAGAACAGAACAGAACATTCAGAACAGATCAGAACAGGTCAGAGCAGAACAGTACATTCAGAACAGTACATTCAGAACAGAACATTCAGAACAGATCAGAACAGGTCAGAGCAGAACAGAACATTCAGAACAGAACATTCAGAACAGAACATTCAGAACAGAACATTCAGAACAGAACATTCAGAACAGAACATTCAGAACAGAACATTCAGAACAGAACATTCAGAACAGAACATTCAGAACAGAACATTCAGAACAGATCAGAACAGATCAGAACATTCAGAACAGATCAGAACATTCAGAACAGATCAGAACAGATCAGAACATTCAGAACAGATCAGAACATTCAGAACATTCAGAACATTCAGAACATTCAGAACAGATCAGAACAGAACAGAACAGATCAGATCAGATCAGATCAGATCAGAACAGAACAGAACATTCAGAACAGAACATTCAGAACTAAACATTCAGAACTAAACATTCAGAACAGAACATTCAGAGCAGAACATTCAGAGCAGAACATTCAGAACAGAACATTCAGATCAGAACATTCAGATCAGAACATTCAGATCAGAACATTCAGATCAGAACATTCAGATCAGAACATTCAGAGCAGAACATTCAGAGCAGAACATTCAGAGCAGAACATTCAGATCAGAACATTCAGATCAGAACATTCAGATCAGAACATTCAGAACAGAACATTCAGAACAGAACATTCAGAACAGAACATTCAGAACAGAACATTCAGAGCAGAACATTCAGAACAGAGCAGATCAGAACAGAGCAGATCAGAACAGAACATTCAGAACAGATCAGATCAGAACAGAACATTCAGAACAGAACATTCAGAACAGAACATTCAGAACAGAACATTCAGAACAGAACATTCAGAACAGAACATTCAGAACAGAACATTCAGAACAGAACATTCAGAACAGAACAGATCAGAACATTCAGAGCAGAACAGAACAGAACATTCAGAGCAGAACAGAACAGAACATTCAGAGCAGATCAGAACAGAACATTCAGAGCAGATCAGAACAGAACAGAACAGAACAGATCAGATCAGAACATTCAGAACAGATCAGAACAGAGCAGATCAGAGCAGAACATTCAGAACAGAGCAGATCAGAACAGAGCAGATCAGAGCAGAACATTCAGAACAGATCAGATCAGAACATTCAGAGCAGGTCAGAGCAGAACAGAACAGATCAGAAAATTCAGAACGGAACATTCAGAGCAGATCAGATCAGAACATTCAGAGCAGAGCAGATCAGATCAGAACAGATCAGAACAGAACAGAGAAGATCAGAACAGAACATTCAGAGCAGATCAGAACATTCAGAGCAGATCAGAACAGATCAGAACATTCAGAACAGATCAGAACATTCAGATCAGATCAGAACATTCAGATCAGATCAGAACATTCAGAACAGATCAGAACATTCAGAGCAGATCAGAACATTCAGAGCAGATCAGAACATTCAGAGCAGATCAGAACATTCAGAGCAGATCAGAACATTCAGAGCAGATCAGAACAGATCAGAACATTCAGAACAGATCAGAACATTCAGAACAGATCAGAACATTCAGAACAGATCAGAACATTCAGAACAGATTAGAACATTCAGAACAGATTAGAACATTCAGAACAGATCAGAACATTCAGAACAGATCAGAACATTCAGAACAGATCAGAACATTCAGAACAGATCAGAACATTCAGAACAGATCAGAACATTCAGAACAGATCAGAACATTCAGAACAGATCAGAACATTCAGAACAGATCAGAACATTCAGAGCAGAGCAGAACATTCAGAACAGATCAGAACATTCAGAGCAGAACAGATCAGAACATTCAGATCAGAACATTCAGAACAGAACATTCAGAACAGATCAGAACATTCAGAGCAGAACATTCAGAACAGATCAGAACATTCAGAGCAGAACAGATCAGAACATTCAGAGCAGAGCAGATCAGAGCAGAACATTCAGAACAGATCAGAACAGAGCAGAACAGATCAGAACATTCAGAACAGATCAGAACATTCAGAGCAGAGCAGATCAGAGCAGAACAGATCAGAACATTCAGAACAGATCAGAACATTCAGAACAGATCAGAACATTCAGAACAGATCAGAACATTCAGAACAGATCAGAACATTCAGAACAGATCAGAACATTCAGAACAGATCGGAACATTCAGAGCAGATCACAACTGAACAGAACAGATCAGAACATTCAGAGCAGAACAGATCAGAACATTCAGAGCAGAACAGAACATTCAGAACAGATCAGAACATTCAGAGCAGAACAGATCAGATCATTCAGAGCAGAACATTCAGAACAGATCAGAACATTCAGATCAGAACATTCAGATCAGAACATTCAGAACAGAACATTCAGAACAGATCAGAACATTCAGAGCAGAACATTCAGAACAGATCAGAACATTCAGAGCAGAACAGATCAGAACATTCAGAGCAGAGCAGATCAGAGCAGAACATTCAGAACAGATCAGAACAGAGCAGAACAGATCAGAACATTCAGAACAGATCAGAACATTCAGAGCAGAGCAGATCAGAGCAGAACAGATCAGAACATTCAGAACAGATCAGAACATTCAGAACAGATCAGAACATTCAGAACAGATCAGAACATTCAGAACAGATCAGAACATTCAGAGCAGATCACAACTGAACAGAACAGATCAGAACATTCAGAGCAGAACAGATCAGAACATTCAGAGCAGAACAGATCAGAACATTCGGAACAGATCAGAACATTCGGAGCAGATCAGAACAGAGCAGAACATTCAGAACAGAGCAGATCAGAGCAGAACATTCAGAGCAGATCAGAACAGAGCAGATCAGAGCAGAACATTCAGAGCAGATCAGAGCAGAACAGAACATTCAGAGTAGATCAGAACAGAGCAGAGCAGATCAGAACATTCAGAACAGAGCAGATCAGAACATTCAGAACAGAACATTCAGAACAGAGCAGATCAGAACAGAACAGAGCAGATCAGAGCAGATCAGAACATTCAGAGCAGATCAGAACAGATCAGAACAGAGAAGATCAGAGCAGAACATTCAGAACAGAACATTCAGAGCAGATCAGATCAGAACATTCAGAGCAGATCAGAGCAGAACAGAACAGATCAGAACATTCACAACAGATCAGAACATTCAAAGCAGGTCAGAGCAGAACAGAGCAGATCAGAACATTCAGAGCAGATCAGAACAGAACAGAGAAGATCAGAACATTCAGAACAGATCAGATCAGAACAGATCAGATCAGAACAGAACATTCAGAGCAGATCAGAGCAGAACAGAACAGATCAGAACATTCAGAGCAGGTCAGAGCAGAACAGAACAGATCAGATCAGAACAGATCAGATCAGAACAGATCAGATCAGAACAGAACATTCAGAACAGAACATTCAGAACAGAACATTCAGAACAGAACATTCAGAACAGAACATTCAGAACAGAACATTCAGAACAGATCAGAACATTCAGAGCAGGTCAGAGCAGAACAGTACAGATCAGAACATTCAGAACAGATCAGATCAGAACATTCAGAACAGATCAGATCAGAACATATCAGATCAGAACATATCAGATCAGAACATATCAGATCAGAACATATCAGAACAGAACATATCAGAACAGAACATATCAGAACAGAACATATCAGAACAGAACATATCAGAACAGAACATTCAGAACAGAACATTCAGAACAGAACATTCAGAACAGAACATTCAGAACAGAACATTCAGAACAGAACATTCAGAACAGAACATTCAGAGCAGAACAGAACATTCAGAGCAGAACAGAACATTCAGAGCAGAACAGAACAGATCAGAACATTCAGAGCAGGTCAGATCAGAACATTCAGATCAGAACATTCAGATCAGAACATTCAGATCAGAACATTCAGATCAGAACATTCAGAACAGATCAGAACAGAACATTCAGAGCAGAACATTCAGAACAGAACATTCAGAATAGATCAGAGCAGAACATTCAGAGCAGAACATTCAGAGCAGAACATTCAGAGCAGAACATTCAGAGCAGAACATTCAGAGCAGAACATTCAGAGCAGAACATTCAGAACAGAACATTCAGAACAGAACATTCAGAACAGAACATTCAGAACAGAACATTCAGAATAGATCAGATCAGAACTTTCAGAACAGAACATTCAGAACAGAACATTCAGAATAGATCAGATCAGAACATTCAGAGCAGAACATTCAGAGCAGAACATTCATAGCAGAACATTCAGAGCAGAACATTCAGAGCAGAACATTCAGAGCAGAACATTCAGAGCAGAACATTCAGAGCAGAACATTCAGAGCAGAACATTCAGAACAGAACATTCAGAACAGAACATTCAGAACAGAACATTCAGAAGAGATCAGATCAGAACATTCAGAACAGAACGTTCAGAATAGATCAGATCAGAAATTTCAGAACAGAACATTCAGAGCAGAACATTCAGAGCAGAACATTCAGAACAGAACATTCAGAACAGAACATTCAGAACAGAACATTCAGAACAGAACATTCAGAACAGAACATTCAGAATAGATCAGAACAGAACATTCAGAACAGAACATTCAGAACAGAACATTCAGAACAGAACATTCAGAACAGAACATTCAGAACAGAACATTCAGAACAGAACATTCAGAGCAGATCAGAACAGATCAGAACAGAACAGAGAAGATCAGAGCAGAACATTCAGAACAGAAAATTCAGAGCAATTCAGATCAGAACATTCAGAGCAGATCAGAGCAGAACAGAACAGATCAGAACATTCAGAACAGATCAGAACATTCAGAACAGATCAGAACATTCAGAACAGATCAGAACATTCAGAACAGAACATTCAGAGCAGATCAGAGCAGAACAGAACAGATCAGAACATTCAGAACAGATCAGAACAGATGAGAACATTCAGAGCAGAACATTCAGAACAGAGCAGATCAGAGCAGAACATTCAGAACAGAACATTCAGAGCAGATCAGAACATTCAGAACAGATCAGAACAGATGAGAACATTCAGAGCAGAACATTCAGAACAGAGCAGATCAGAGCAGAACATTCAGAACAGAACAGAACATTCAGAGCAGATCAGAACAGAACATTCAGAGCAGATCAGAACAGAACATTCAGAGCAGATCAGAACAGAACATTCAGAGCAGAGCAGAACAGAACAGATCAGAGCAGAACATTCAGAACAGATCAGAACAGAGCAGATCAGAGCAGAACATTCAGAACAGAGCAGATCAGAGCAGAACATTCAGAACAGAGCAGGCCAGAGCAGAACAGAACAGATCAGAAAATTCAGAACGGAAAAATTCAGAGCAGATCAGATCAGAGCAGATCAGAACATTCAGAACAGATCAGAACAGATGAGAACATTCAGAGCAGAACATTCAGAACAGATCAGAACATTCAGAGCAGAGCAAATCAGATCAGAACAGAACAGAGAAGATCAGAGCAGAACATTCAGAACAGAACATTCAGAGCAGATCAGAACATTCAGAGCAGATCAGAACATTCAGAGCAGATCAGAACATTCAGAGCAGATCAGAACATTCAGAGCAGATCAGAACATTCAGAGCAGATCAGAACATTCAGAACAGATCAGAACATTCAGAACAGATCAGAACATTCAGAACAGATCAGAACATTCAGAACAGATCAGAACATTCAGAACAGATCAGGACATTCAGAACAGATCAGGACATTCAGAACAGATCAGAACATTCAGAACATTCAGAACATTCAGAACAGATCAGAACATTCAGAACAGATCAGAACATTCAGAACAGATCAGAACATTCAGAACATTTCAGAACATTCAGAACAGATCAGAACATTCAGAACAGATCAGAACATTCAGAACAGATCAGAACATTCAGAACAGATCAGAACATTCAGAACAGATCAGAACATTCAGAACAGATCAGAACATTCAGAGCAGAACAGATCAGAACATTCAGAGCAGAGCAGAACATTCAGAACAGATCAGAACATTCAGAACAGATCAGAACATTCAGAACAGATCAGAACATTCAGAACAGATCAGAACATTCAGAGCAGAACAGAGCAGAACATTCAGAGCAGAGCAGAACATTCAGAACAGATCAGAACATTCAGAGCAGAACATTCAGAACAGATCAGAACATTCAGAGCAGAACAGATCAGAACATTCAGAGCAGAGCAGAACATTCAGAACAGATCAGAACATTCAGAGCAGAACAGATCAGAACATTCAGAGCAGAGCAGAACATTCAGAACAGATGAGAACATTCAGATCAGAACATTCAGAACAGATCAGAACATTCAGAACAGATCAGAACATTCAGAACAGATCAGAACATTCAGAACAGATCAGAACATTCAGAACAGATCAGAACATTCAGAACAGATCAGAACATTCAGATCAGAACATTCAGATCAGAACATTCAGATCAGAACATTCAGATCAGAACATTCAGATCAGAACATTCAGAGCAGAACATTCAGAGCAGAACATTCAGAGCAGAACATTCAGAACAGATCAGAACATTCAGATCAGAGCAGAACATTCAGAACAGATCAGAACAGAGCAGATCAGATCAGAACATTCAGAACAGATCAGAACATTCAGAACAGATCAGAACATTCAGATCAGATCAGAACATTCAGATCAGATCAGAACATTCAGATCAGATCAGAACATTCAGATCAGATCAGAACATTCAGATCAGATCAGAACATTCAGATCAGATCAGAACATTCAGATCAGATCAGAACATTCAGATCAGATCAGAACATTCAGATCAGATCAGAACATTCAGAACAGATCAGAACATTCAGAACAGAACAGATCAGAACAGATCAGAACATTCAGAGCAGATCACAGCAGAACAGAACAGATCAGAACATTCGGAACAGATCAGAACATTCGGAACAGAGCAGAACATTCAGAGCAGATCAGAACAGAGCAGAACATTCAGAGCAGATCAGAGCAGAACATTCAGAACAGAACATTCAGAGTAGATCAGAACAGAGCAGAGCAGATCAGAACACTCAGAACAGAGCAGATCAGAACATTCAGAACAGAGCAGATCAGAACATTCAGAACAGAACATTCAGAACAGAGCAGAACAGAACAGAACAGAGCAGATCAGAACAGAACAGATCAGAGCAGAACATTCAGAACAGAGCAGAACATTCAGAGCAGATCAGAACAGAGCAGAACATTCAGAGCAGATCAGAGCAGAACATTCAGAACAGAACATTCAGAGTAGATCAGAACAGAGCAGAGCAGATCAGAACACTCAGAACAGAGCAGATCAGAACATTCAGAACAGAGCAGATCAGAACAGAACAGAGCAGATCAGAACATTCAGAACAGATCAGAACAGATCAGAACAGAACAGAGAAGATCAGAGCAGAACATTCAGAACAGAACATTCAGAGCCGATCAGATCAGAACATTCAGAGCAGATCAGAACATTCAGAACAGATCAGAACATTCAGAACAGATCAGAACATTCAGAACAGATCAGAACATTCAGAGCAGAACAGATCAGAACATTCAGAGCAGAGCAGAACATTCAGAGCAGAACATTCAGAACAGATCAGAACATTCAGAGCAGAACATTCAGAACAGATGAGAACATTCAGATCAGAACAGATCAGAACATTCAGAACAGATCAGAACATTCAGAACAGATCAGAACATTCAGAACAGATCAGAACATTCAGAACAGAACATTCAGAACAGATCAGAACATTCAGAGCAGAGCAGATCAGATCAGAACATTCAGAACAGATCAGAACAGAGCAGATCAGATCAGAACAGATCAGAACATTCAGAACAGAACATTCAGAACAGATCAGAACATTCAGAGCAGAACAGATCAGAACATTCAGAGCAGAGCAGATCAGATCAGAACATTCAGAACAGATCAGAACAGAGCAGATCAGATCAGAACATTCAGAACAGATCAGAGCAGATCAGAACATTCAGAACAGATCAGAACATTCGGAACAGATCAGAACATTCGGAACAGATCAGAACATTCGGAACAGATCAGAACATTCGGAACAGATCAGAACATTCGGAACAGATCAGAACATTCGGAGCAGATCAGAACAGAGCAGATCAGAACAGAACAGATCAGAGCAGAACATTCAGAACAGAGCAGAACATTCAGAGCAGATCAGAACAGAGCAGATCAGAGCAGAACATTCAGAGCAGATCAGAGCAGAACATTCAGAACAGAACATTCAGAGTAGATCAGAACAGAGCAGAGCAGATCAGAACATTCAGAACAGAGCAGATCAGAACATTCAGAACAGAGCAGATCAGAACATTCAGAACAGAACATTCAGAACAGAGCAGATCAGAACAGAACAGAGCAGATCAGAACAGAACAGAGCAGATCAGAGCAGATCAGAGCAGATCAGAACATTCAGAGCAGATCAGAACAGATCAGAACAGAACAGAGAAGATCAGAGCAGAACATTCAGAACAGAACATTCAGAGCAGATCAGATCAGAACATTCAGAGCAGATCAGAGCAGAACAGAACAGATCAGAACATTCAGAACAGATCAGAACATTCAAAGCAGGTCAGATCAGAACATTCAGAGCAGATCAGAACAGAACAGAGAAGATCAGAACATTCAGATCAGAACATTCAGATCAGAACATTCAGAACAGAACATTCAGAACAGAACATTCAGAACAGAACATTCAGAACAGAACATTCAGAACAGATCAGATCAGAACAGATCAGATCAGAACAGAACATTCAGAACAGAGCAGAACATTCAGAGCAGATCAGAACAGAGCAGATCAGAGCAGAACATTCAGAGCAGATCAGAGCAGAACAGATCAGAGCAGAACAGAACATTCAGAACAGAACATTCAGAACAGAACATTCAGAACAGAACATTCAGAACAGAACATTCAGAACAGAACATTCAGAACAGAACATTCAGAACAGAACATTCAGAACAGAACATTCAGAACAGATCAGATCAGAACAGATCAGATCAGAACAGAACATTCAGAACAGAGCAGAACATTCAGAGCAGATCAGAACAGAGCAGATCAGAGCAGAACATTCAGAACAGAACATTCAGAGTAGATCAGAACAGAGCAGAGCAGATCAGAACACTCAGAACAGAGCAGATCAGAACATTCAGAACAGAGCAGATCAGAACATTCAGAACAGAACATTCAGAACAGAGCAGATCAGAACAGAACAGAGCAGATCAGAACAGAGCAGATCAGAACATTCAGAACAGATCAGAACAGATCAGAACAGAACAGAGAAGATCAGAGCAGAACATTCAGAACAGAACATTCAGAGCCGATCAGATCAGAACATTCAGAGCAGATCAGAACATTCAGAACAGATCAGAACATTCAGAACAGATCAGAACATTCAGAACAGATCAGAACATTCAGAACAGATCAGAACAGATCAGAACATTCAGAGCAGAACAGATCAGAACATTCAGAGCAGAGCAGAACATTCAGAGCAGAACATTCAGAACAGATCAGAACATTCAGAGCAGAACATTCAGAACAGATGAGAACATTCAGATCAGAACAGATCAGAACATTCAGAACAGATCAGAACATTCAGAACAGATCAGAACATTCAGAACAGATCAGAACATTCAGAACAGAACATTCAGAACAGATCAGAACATTCAGAGCAGAACAGATCAGAACATTCAGAGCAGAGCAGATCAGATCAGAACATTCAGAACAGATCAGAACAGAGCAGATCAGATCAGAACAGATCAGAACATTCAGAACAGAACATTCAGAACAGATCAGAACATTCAGAGCAGAACAGATCAGAACATTCAGAGCAGAGCAGATCAGATCAGAACATTCAGAACAGATCAGAACAGAGCAGATCAGATCAGAACATTCAGAACAGATCAGAGCAGATCAGAGCAGAACAGATGAGAACATTCAGAACATTCAGAACAGATCAGAACATTCAGAACAGATCAGAACATTCAGATCAGATCAGAACATTCAGATCAGATCAGAACATTCAGATCAGATCAGAACATTCAGATCAGATCAGAACATTCAGATCAGATCAGAACATTCAGAACAGATCAGAACATTCAGAGCAGAACAGATCAGAACAGATCAGAACATTCAGAGCAGATCACAGCAGAACAGAACAGATCAGAACATTCAGAGCGGAACAGATCAGAACATTCAGAGCGGAACAGATCAGAACATTCGGAACAGATCAGAACATTCGGAACAGATCAGAACATTCGGAACAGATCAGAACATTCGGAGCAGATCAGAACAGAGCAGATCAGAACAGAACAGATCAGAGCAGAACATTCAGAACAGAGCAGAACATTCAGAGCAGATCAGAACAGAGCAGATCAGAGCAGAACATTCAGAGCAGATCAGAGCAGAACATTCAGAACAGAACATTCAGAGTAGATCAGAACAGAGCAGAGCAGATCAGAACATTCAGAACAGAGCAGATCAGAACATTCAGAACAGAGCAGATCAGAACATTCAGAACAGAACATTCAGAACAGAGCAGATCAGAACAGAACAGAGCAGATCAGAACAGAACAGAGCAGATCAGAACAGAACAGAGCAGATCAGAGCAGATCAGAACATTCAGAGCAGATCAGAACAGATCAGAACAGAACAGAGAAGATCAGAGCAGAACATTCAGAACAGAACATTCAGAGCAGATCAGATCAGAACATTCAGAGCAGATCAGAGCAGAACAGAACAGATCAGAACATTCAGAACAGATCAGAACATTCAAAGCAGGTCAGATCAGAACATTCAGAGCAGATCAGAACAGAACAGAGAAGATCAGAACATTCAGATCAGAACATTCAGATCAGAACATTCAGATCAGAACATTCAGAACAGAACATTCAGATCAGATCAGAACAGAACATTCAGAACAGAACATTCAGAACAGAACATTCAGAGCAGGTCAGAAAATTCAGAACAGATCAGAACATTCAGAGCAGGTCAGAGCAGAACAGAACAGATCAGAACATTCAGAACAGATCAGATCAGAACAGATCAGATCAGAACAGATCAGATCAGAACAGATCAGATCAGAACAGAACATTCAGAACAGAACATTCAGAACAGAACATTCAGAACAGAACATTCAGAACAGAACATTCAGAACAGAACATTCAGAGCAGAACATTCAGAGCAGAACATTCAGAGCAGAACATTCAGAGCAGAACATTCAGAGCAGAACATTCAGAGCAGAACATTCAGAGCAGAACATTCAGAGCAGAACATTCAGAGCAGATCAGAACATTCAGAGCAGAACAGAACAGATCAGAACATTCAGAGCAGGTCAGAGCAGAACATTCAGATCAGAACATTCAGATCAGAACATTCAGATCAGAACATTCAGATCAGAACATTCAGATCAGAACATTCAGAGCAGAACATTCAGAGCAGAACATTCAGAGCAGAACATTCAGAGCAGAACATTCAGAGCAGAACATTCAGAGCAGAACATTCAGAGCAGAACATTCAGAGCTGAACATTCAGAGCTGAACATTCAGAGCTGAACATTCAGAGCTGAACATTCAGAGCTGAACATTCAGAGCTGAACATTCAGAGCTGAACATTCAGAGCTGAACATTCAGAGCTGAACATTCAGAGCTGAACATTCAGAGCTGAACATTCAGAGCAGAACATTCAGAGCAGAACATTCAGAGCAGAACATTCAGAGCAGATCAGAGCAGAACAGAACAGATCAGAACATTCAGAGCAGATCAGAGCAGAACAGAACAGATCAGAACATTCAGAACAGATCAGAACATTCAGAACAGAACATTCAGAGCAGATCAGAGCAGAACAGAACAGATCAGAACATTCAGAACAGATCAGAACAGATGAGAACATTCAGAGCAGAACATTCAGAACAGAGCAGAACATTCAGAACAGAACATTCAGAGCAGAACAGAACATTCAGAACAGAACATTCAGAGCAGAACAGATCAGAACAGATGAGAACATTCAGAGCAGAACATTCAGAACAGAGCAGATCAGAGCAGAACATTCAGAACAGAGCAGAACAGAACAGATCAGAACATTCAGAACAGAACATTCAGAGCAGATCAGAACAGAACATTCAGAGCAGATCAGAACAGAACATTCAGAGCAGATCAGAACAGAACATTCAGAACAGAACATTCAGAGCAGATCAGAGCAGAACAGAACAGATCAGAACATTCAGAACAGATCAGAACAGATGAGAACATTCAGAGCAGAACAGATCAGAACAGATGAGAACATTCAGAGCAGAACATTCAGAACAGAGCAGATCAGAGCAGAACATTCAGAACAGAGCAGAACAGAACAGATCAGAACATTCAGAACAGAACATTCAGAGCAGATCAGAACAGAACATTCAGAGCAGATCAGAACAGAACATTCAGAGCAGAGCAGAACAGAACAGATCAGAGCAGAACATTCAGAGCAGATCAGAGCAGAAAATTCAGAACAGATCAGATCAGAACATTCAGAGCAGGTCAGAGCAGAACAGAACAGATCAGAAAATTCAGAACGGAACATTCAGAGCAGATCAGATCAGAGCAGAACAGAACAGATCAGAACATTCAGAACAGATCAGAACAGATGAGAACATTCAGAGCAGAACATTCAGAACAGATCAGAACATTCAGAGCAGAGCAGATCAGATCAGAACAGATCAGAACAGAACAGAGAAGATCAGAGCAGAACATTCAGAACAGAACATTCAGAGCAGATCAGAACATTCAGAGCAGATCAGAACATTCAGAGCAGATCAGAACATTCAGAGCAGATCAGAACATTCAGAGCAGATCAGAACATTCAGAGCAGATCAGAACATTCAGAGCAGATCAGAACATTCAGAGCAGATCAGAACATTCAGAACAGATCAGAACATTCAGAACAGATCAGAACATTCAGAACAGATCAGAACATTCAGAACAGATCAGAACATTCAGAACAGATCAGAACAGATCAGAACATTCAGAACAGATCAGAACATTCAGAGCAGAACAGATCAGAACATTCAGAGCAGAGCAGAACATTCAGAGCAGAACATTCAGAGCAGAACATTCAGAACAGATCAGAACATTCAGAGCAGAACATTCAGAACAGATGAGAACATTCAGATGAGAACATTCAGAACAGATCAGAACATTCAGAACAGATCAGAACATTCAGAACAGATGAGAACATTCAGAGCAGAACATTCAGAGCAGAACATTCAGAGCAGAACATTCAGAACAGATCAGAACATTCAGAGCAGAACAGATCAGAACAGATCAGAACATTCAGAGCAGAACAGATCAGAACATTCAGAGCAGAATAGATCAGAACAGATCAGAACAGATCAGAACATTCAGAACAGATCAGAACATTCAGAGCAGAACATTCAGAACAGATCAGAACATTCAGAGCAGAACAGAACATTCAGAACAGATCAGAACAGAGCAGATCAGATCAGAACATTCAGAACAGATCAGAACATTCAGAGCAGAGCAGATCAGAGCAGAACAGATCAGAACATTCAGAACAGATCAGAACATTCAGAACAGATCAGAACATTCAGATCAGAACATTCAGATCAGATCAGAACATTCAGATCAGATCAGAACATTCAGAACAGATCAGAACATTCAGAATAGATCAGAACATTCAGAGCAGAACAGATCAGAACAGATCAGAACATTCAGAGCAGATCACAGCAGAACAGAACAGATCAGAACATTCGGAACAGATCAGAACATTCGGAACAGATCAGAACATTCGGAGCAGATCAGAACAGAGCAGATCAGAACAGAACAGATCAGAGCAGAACATTCAGAACAGAGCAGAACATTCAGAGCAGATCAGAACAGAGCAGATCAGAGCAGAACATTCAGAGCAGATCAGAGCAGAACATTCAGAACAGAACATTCAGAGTAGATCAGAACAGAGCAGAGCAGATCAGAACACTCAGAACAGAGCAGATCAGAACATTCAGAACAGAGCAGATCAGAACATTCAGAACAGAGCAGATCAGAACAGAACAGAGCAGATCAGAACAGAACAGAGCAGATCAGAACATTCAGAACAGATCAGAACAGAACAGAGAAGATCAGAGCAGAACATTCAGAACAGAACATTCAGAGCCGATCAGATCAGAACATTCAGAGCAGATCAGAACATTCAGAGCAGATCAGAACATTCAGAGCAGATCAGAACATTCAGAGCAGATCAGAACATTCAGAACAGATCAGAACATTCAGAACAGATCAGAACATTCAGAACAGATCAGAACATTCAGAACAGATCAGAACATTCAGAACAGATCAGAACAGATCAGAACAGATCAGAACATTCAGAACAGATCAGAACATTCAGAACAGATCAGAACATTCAGAGCAGAGCAGAACATTCAGAACAGATCAGAACATTCAGAGCAGAACATTCAGAACAGATGAGAACATTCAGATCAGAACAGATCAGAACATTCAGAACAGATCAGAACATTCAGAACAGATCAGAACATTCAGAACAGATCAGAACATTCAGAACAGATCAGAACATTCAGAACAGAACATTCAGAACAGATGAGAACATTCAGAGCAGAACAGATCAGAACATTCAGAGCAGAACAGATCAGAACATTCAGAGCAGAGCAGATCAGATCAGAACATTTAGAACAGATCAGAACAGAGCAGATCAGATCAGAACATTCAGAACAGATCAGAGCAGATCAGAGCAGAACAGATCAGAACATTCAGACCATTCAGAACAGATCAGAACATTCAGAACAGATCAGAACATTCAGAACAGATCAGAACATTCAGATCAGATCAGAACATTCAGATCAGATCAGAACATTCAGAACAGATCAGAACATTCAGAGCAGAACAGATCAGAACAGATCAGAACATTCAGAGCAAAACAGATCAGAACATTCGGAACAGATCAGAACATTCGGAACAGATCAGAACATTCGGAACAGATCAGAACATTCGGAACAGATCAGAACATTCGGAACAGATCAGAACATTCGGAACAGATCAGAACATTCGGAACAGATCAGAACATTCGGAACAGATCAGAACATTCGGAGCAGATCAGAACAGAGCAGATCAGAACAGAACATTCAGAACAGAGCAGAACATTCAGAACAGAGCAGAACATTCAGAGCAGATCAGAACAGAGCAGATCAGAGCAGAACATTCAGAGCAGATCAGAGCAGAACATTCAGAACAGAACATTCAGAGTAGATCAGAACAGAGCAGAGCAGATCAGAACATTCAGAACAGAGCAGATCAGAACATTCAGAACAGAGCAGATCAGAACAGAACATTCAGAACAGAGCAGATCAGATCAGAACAGAACAGAGCAGATCAGAACAGAACAGAGCAGATCAGAGCAGATCAGAACATTCAGAGCAGATCAGAGCAGATCAGAACAGAACAGAGAAGATCAGAGCAGAACATTCAGAACAGAACATTCAGAGCAGATCAGATCAGAACATTCAGAGCAGATCAGAGCAGAACAGAACAGATCAGAACATTCAGAACAGATCAGAACATTCAAAGCAGGTCAGATCAGAACATTCAGAGCAGATCAGAACAGAACAGAGAAGATCAGAACATTCAGAACAGAACATTCAGAACAGAACATTCAGAACAGAACATTCAGAACAGATCAGATCAGAACAGAACATTCAGAACAGAACATTCAGAACAGAACATTCAGAACAGAACATTCAGAACAGAACATTCAGAACAGATCAGATCAGAACAGAACATTCAGAACAGAACATTCAGAACAGAACATTCAGAACAGAACATTCAGAGCAGGTCAGAACATTCAGAACAGATCAGAACATTCAGAGCAGGTCAGAGCAGAACAGAACAGATCAGAACATTCAGAACAGATCAGATCAGAACAGATCAGATCAGATCAGAACAGAACATTCAGAACAGAACATTCAGAACAGAACATTCAGAACAGAACATTCAGAACAGAACAGATCAGAACAGAACAGATCAGAACAGAACATTCAGAACAGAACATTCAGAACAGAACATTCAGAGCAGAACATTCAGAGCAGAACATTCAGAGCAGAACATTCAGAGCAGAACATTCAGAGCAGAACATTCAGAGCAGATCAGAACATTCAGAGCAGAACAGAACAGATCAGAACATTCAGAGCAGGTCAGAGCAGAACATTCAGAGCAGGTCAGAGCAGAACATTCAGATCAGAACATTCAGATCAGAACATTCAGATCAGAACATTCAGAGCAGAACATTCAGAGCTGAACATTCAGAGCTGAACATTCAGAGCTGAACATTCAGAGCTGAACATTCAGAGCTGAACATTCAGAGCTGAACATTCAGAGCTGAACATTCAGAGCTGAACATTCAGAGCTGAACATTCAGAGCTGAACATTCAGAGCTGAACATTCAGAGCTGAACATTCAGAGCTGAACATTCAGAGCTGAACATTCAGAGCTGAACATTCAGAGCTGAACATTCAGAGCTGAACATTCAGAGCAGAACATTCAGAGCAGAACATTCAGAGCAGAACATTCAGAGCAGAACATTCAGAGCAGAACATTCTGAACAGAACATTCAGAGCAGAGCAGATCAGATCAGAACATTCAGAGCAGATCAGAACAGAACATTCAGAGCAGAACAGAGCAGATCAGAGCAGAACATTCAGAACAGAACATTCAGAGTAGATCAGAACAGAGCAGAACAGTATCAGAACAGAGCAGATCAGAGCAGAACATTCAGAACAGAGCAGATCAGAACATTCAGAGCAGATCAGAACAGAACAGAGAAGATCAGAGCAGAACATTCAGAGCAGAACATTCTGAACAGAACATTCAGAATAGATCAGATCAGAACATTCAGAACAGAACATTCAGAGCAGATCAGAGCAGAGCAGATCAGATCAGAACATTCAGAGCAGATCAGAACAGAACATTCAGAGCAGAACAGAGCAGATCAGAGCAGAACATTCAGAACAGAACATTCAGAGTAGATCAGAACAGAGCAGAACAGTATCAGAACAGAGCAGATCAGAGCAGAACATTCAGAACAGAGCAGATCAGAACATTCAGAGCAGATCAGAACAGAACAGAGAAGATCAGAGCAGAACATTCAGAACAGAAAATTCAGAGCAGATCAGATCAGAACATTCAGAGCAGATCAGAGCAGAACAGAACAGATCAGAACATTCAGAACAGATCAGAACATTCAGAGCAGATCAGAGCAGAACAGAACAGATCAGAACATTCAGAACAGATGAGAACATTCAGAGCAGAACATTCAGAACAGAGCAGATCAGAGCAGAACATTCAGAACAGAACATTCAGAGCAGATCAGAACATTCAGAAGAGATCAGAACAGATGAGAACATTCAGAGCAGAACATTCAGAACAGAGCAGAACAGTCAGAACAGAGCAGAACAGAACGGATCAGAACATTCAGAACAGAACATTCAGAGCAGATCAGAACAGAACATTCAGAGCAGATCAGAACAGAACATTCAGAGCAGAGCAGAACAGAACAGATCAGAGCAGAACATTCAGAGCAGATCAGAGCAGAACATTCAGAACAGAGCAGATCAGAGCAGAACATTCAGAACAGATCAGATCAGAACATTCAGAGCAGGTCAGAGCAGAACAGAACAGATCAGAAAATTCAGAACGGAACAATCAGAGCAGATCAGATCAGAGCAGAACAGAACAGATCAGAACATTCAGAACAGATCAGAACAGATGAGAACATTCAGAGCAGAACATTCAGAACAGATCAGAACATTCAGAGCAGAGCAGATCAGAACAGATCAGAACAGAACAGAGAAGATCAGAGCAGAACATTCAGAACAGAACATTCAGAGCAGATCAGAACATTCAGAGCAGATCAGAACATTCAGAGCAGATCAGAACATTCAGAGCAGATCAGAACATTCAGAGCAGATCAGAACATTCAGAGCAGATCAGAACATTCAGAGCAGATCAGAACATTCACAGCAGATCAGAACATTCAGAGCAGATCAGAACATTCAGAACAGATCAGAACATTCAGAACAGATCAGAACATTCAGAACAGATCAGAACAGATCAGAACATTCAGAACAGATCAGAACATTCAGAGCAGAACAAATCAGAACATTCAGAGCAGAGCAGAACATTCAGAACATTCAGAGCAGAACATTCAGAACAGATCAGAACATTCAGAGCAGAACATTCAGAACAGATGAGAACATTCAGATCAGAACATTCAGAACAGATCAGAACATTCAGAACAGATCAGAACATTCAGAACAGATCAGAACATTCAGATCAGATCAGAACATTCAGATCAGATCAGAACATTCAGATCAGATCAGAACATTCAGATCAGATCAGAACATTCAGATCAGATCAGAACATTCAGAACAGATCAGAACATTCAGAACAGATCAGAACATTCAGAACAGATCACAGCAGAACAGAACAGATCAGAACATTCGGAACAGATCAGAACATTCGGAACAGATCAGAACATTCAGAGCAGAACAGATCAGAACAGATCAGAACATTCAGAGCAGATCACAGCTGAACAGAACAGATCAGAACATTCGGAACAGATCAGAACATTTGGAACAGATCAGAACATTCGGAGCAGATCAGTACAGAGCAGATCAGAACAGAACAGATCAGAGCAGAACATTCAGAGCAGATCAGAACAGAGCAGATCAGAGCAGAACATTCAGAGCAGATCAGAGCAGAACATTCAGAACAGAACATTCAGAGTAGATCAGAACAGAGCAGAGCAGATCAGAACATTCAGAACAGAGCAGATCAGAACATTCAGAACAGAGCAGATCAGAACATTCAGAACAGAACATTCAGAACAGAGCAGATCAGAACAGAACAGAGCAGATCAGAACAGAACAGAGCAGATCAGAACATTCAGAACAGATCAGAACAGAACAGAGAAGATCAGAGCAGAACATTCAGAACAGAACATTCAGAGCCGATCAGATCAGAACATTCAGAGCAGATCAGAACATTCAGAACAGATCACAGCAGAACAGAACAGATCAGAACATTCGGAACAGATCAGAACATTTGGAACAGATCAGAACATTCGGAGCAGATCAGTACAGAGCAGATCAGAACAGAACAGATCAGAGCAGAACATTCAGAGCAGATCAGAACAGAGCAGATCAGAGCAGAACATTCAGAGCAGATCAGAGCAGAACATTCAGAACAGAACATTCAGAGTAGATCAGAACAGAGCAGAGCAGATCAGAACATTCAGAACAGAGCAGATCAGAACATTCAGAACAGAGCAGATCAGAACATTCAGAACAGAACATTCAGAACAGAGCAGATCAGAACAGAACAGAGCAGATCAGAACAGAACAGAGCAGATCAGAACATTCAGAACAGATCAGAACAGAACAGAGAAGATCAGAGCAGAACATTCAGAACAGAACATTCAGAGCCGATCAGATCAGAACATTCAGAGCAGATCAGAACATTCAGAACAGATCAGAACATTCAGAACAGATCAGAACATTCAGAACAGATCAGAACATTCAGAACAGATCAGAACATTCAGAACAGATCAGAACATTCAGAGCAGAACAGATCAGAACATTCAGAGCAGAGCAGAACATTCAGAGCAGAACATTCAGAACAGATCAGAACATTCAGAACAGATGAGAACATTCAGATCAGAACATTCAGAACAGATCAGAACATTCAGAACATATCAGAACATTCAGAACAGATCAGAACATTCAGAACATATCAGAACATTCAGAACATATCAGAACATTCAGAACAGATCAGAACATTCAGAACAGATCAGAACATTCAGAACAGAACATTCAGAACAGATCAGAACATTCAGAACAGAACATTCAGAACAGATCAGAACATTCAGATCAGAACATTCAGAGCAGAACAGATCAGAACAGAACAGATCAGAACAGAACAGATCAGAACATTCAGAGCAGATCAGAACAGAGCAGATCAGAGCAGAACATTCAGAACAGAACATTCAGAGTAGATCAGAACAGAGCAGAGCAGATCAGAACATTCAGAACAGAGCAGATCAGAACATTCAGAACAGAACATTCAGAACAGAGCAGATCAGAACAGAACAGAGCAGATCAGAACAGAACAGAGCAGATCAGAGCAGATCAGAACAGATCAGAACAGAACAGAGAAGATCAGAGCAGAACATTCAGAACAGAACATTCAGAGCAGATCAGATCAGAACATTCAGAGCAGAACAGATCAGAACATTCAGAACAGATCAGAACATTCAAAGCAGGTCAGATCAGAACATTCAGAGCAGATCAGAACAGAACAGAGAAGAACAGAACATTCAGAACAGATCAGATCAGAACAGATCAGATCAGAACAGAACATTCAGAACAGAACATTCAGAACAGAACATTCAGAACAGAACATTCAGAACAGAACATTCAGAACAGAACATTCAGAGCAGGTCAGAACATTCAGAACAGATCAGAACATTCAGAACAGATCAGAACATTCAGAGCAGGTCAGAGCAGAACAGAACAGATCAGAACATTCAGAACAGATCTGAACATTCAGAACAGATCAGATCAGAACATTCAGAACAGAACATTCAGAACAGAACATTCAGAACAGAACATTCAGAACAGAACATTCAGAACAGAACATTCAGAACAGAACATTCAGAGCAGAACATTCAGAGCAGAACATTCAGAGCAGAACATTCAGAGCAGAACATTCAGAGCAGAACATTCAGAGCAGATCAGAACATTCAGAGCAGAACAGAACAGATCAGAACATTCAGAGCAGGTCAGAGCAGAACATTCAGAGCAGAACATTCAGAGCAGAACATTCAGAGCAGAACATTCAGAGCAGAACATTCAGAGCAGAACATTCAGAGCTGAACATTCAGAGCTGAACATTCAGAGCTGAACATTCAGAGCTGAACATTCAGAGCTGAACATTCAGAGCTGAACATTCAGAGCTGAACATTCAGAGCAGAACATTCAGAGCAGAACATTCAGAGCAGAACATTCAGAGCAGAACATTCAGAGCAGAACATTCAGAGCAGAACATTCAGAGCAGAGCAGAACATTCAGAGCAGAACAGAACATTCAGAACAGAACAGAACATTCAGAACAGAACAGAACATTCAGAACAGAACAGAACATTCAGAACAGAACAGAACATTCAGAACAGAACATTCAGAACAGAACATTCAGAACAGAACATTCAGAACAGATCAGATCAGAACAGATCAGACCAGAACAGATCAGATCAGAACAGATCAGATCAGAACAGATCAGATCAGAACAGAAAAGAACATTCAGAGCAGATCAGATCATAACAGAAAAGAACATTCAGAGCAGAACAGAGCAGAACATTCAGATGAGAGCAGATCAAATCAGAACAGAGCAGAACATTCAGATGAGAGCAGATCAAATCAGAACAGAGCAGAACATTCAGATGAGAGCAGATCAAATCAGAACAGAGCAGAACATTCAGAGCAGATCAGATCATAACAGAACCGAACATTCTGAACAGAGCAGATCAGATCAGAACATTCAGAGCAGATCAGCACAGATCAGAACATTCAGAGCAGATCAGAGCAGAACAGAACAGATCAGAACATTCAGAGCAGATCAGAACATTCAGAGCAGAGCAGAACATTCAGAGCAGAGCAGAACATTCAGAGCAGAGCAGAACATTCAGAGCAGAGCAGAACATTCAGAGCAGAGCAGAACATTCAGAGCAGAGCAGAACATTCAGAGCAGAGCAGAACATTCAGAGCAGAGCAGAACATTCAGAGCAGAGCAGAACATTCAGAGCAGAGCAGAACATTCAGAGCAGATCAGATCATAACAGAGCAGAACATTCAGAGCAGATCAGAACAGAGCAGATCAGAGCAGAACATTCAGAACAGAGCAGATCAGAGCAGAACATTCAGAACAGAACATTCAGAGCAGATCAGAGCAGATCAGAGCAGAACATTCAGAACAGAGCAGATCAGAGCAGAATTTTCAGAGCAGATCAGAACAGAGCATATCAGAGCAGAACATTCAGAACAGAGCAGATCAGAACATTCAGAGCAGATCAGAGCAGAACATTCAGAACAGAACATTCAGAGTAGATCAGAACAGAGCAGAACAGATCAGAACAGAACAGATCAGAACAGAGCAGATCAGAACAGAACAGAGAAGATCAGAGCAGAACATTCAGAACAGAACATTCCGAGTAGATCAGAACAGAGCAGAACATTCAGAACAGAGCAGATCAGAACATTCAGAGCAGATCAGAACAGATCAGAACAGAACAGAGAAGATCAGAGCAGAACATTCAGAACAGAAAATTCAGAGCAGATCAGATCAGAACATTCAGAGCAGATCAGTGCAGAACAGAACAGATCAGAACATTCAGAACAGATCAGAACATTCAGAACAGATCAGAACATTCAGAACAGATCAGAACATTCAGAACAGAACATTCAGAGCAGAACAGAACAGATCAGAACATTCAGAACAGATCAGAACAGATGAGAACATTCAGAGCAGAACATTCAGAACAGAGCAGATCAGAGCAGAACATTCAGAACAGAACATTCAGAGCAGATCAGATCAGAACATTCAGAGCAGATCAGAACAGATCAGAACAGAACAGAGAAGATCAGAGCAGAACATTCAGAACAGAAAATTCAGAGCAGATCAGATCAGAACATTCAGAGCAGATCAGTGCAGAACAGAACAGATCAGAACATTCAGAACAGATCAGAACATTCAGAACAGATCAGAACATTCAGAACAGATCAGAACATTCAGAACAGATCAGAACATTCAGAACAGATCAGAACATTCAGAACAGAACATTCAGAGCAGAACAGAACAGATCAGAACATTCAGAACAGATCAGAACAGATGAGAACATTCAGAGCAGAACATTCAGAACAGAGCAGATCAGAGCAGAACATTCAGAACAGAACATTCAGAGCAGATCAGAGCAGAACAGAACAGATCAGAACATTCAGAACAGATCAGAACAGATGAGAACATTCAGAGCAGAACATTCAGAGTAGATCAGAACAGAGCAGAACATTCAGAACAGAACAGATCAGAACAGAGCAGATCAGAGCAGAACATTCAGAACAGAGCAGATCAGAACATTCAGAACAGATCAGAACAGAACAGAGAAGATCAGAGCAGAACATTCAGAACAGAACATTCAGAACAGATCAGAACAGAGCAGATCAGAGCAGAACATTCAGAACAGAGCAGATCAGAACATTCAGAGCAGATCAGAACAGATCAGAACAGAACAGAGAAGATCAGAGCAGAACATTCAGAACAGAAAATTCAGAGCAGATCAGATCAGAACATTCAGAGCAGATCAGAACAGATCAGAACATTCAGAACAGATCAGAACATTCAGAACAGATCAGAACATTCAGAACAGATCAGAACATTCAGAACAGATCAGAACATTCAGAACAGATCAGAACATTCAGAACAGATCAGAACATTCAGAACAGATCAGAACATTCAGAACAGAACATTCAGAGCAGATCAGAGCAGAACAGAACAGATCAGAACATTCAGAACAGATCAGAACAGATGAGAACATTCAGAGCAGAACATTCAGAACAGAGCAGATCAGAGCAGAACATTCAGAACAGAACATTCAGAGCAGATCAGAGCAGAACAGAACAGATCAGAACATTCAGAACAGATCAGAACAGATGAGAACATTCAGAGCAGAACATTCAGAACAGAGCAGAGCAGAACATTCAGAACAGATCAGAACAGAACAGAGCAGATCAGAACCGAACAGATCAGAACATTCAGAACAGAACATTCAGAGCAGAACAGATCAGAACATTCAGAGCAGAACAGAACATTCAGAACAGATCAGAACAGAGCAGATCAGATCAGAACATTCAGAACAGATCAGAACCGAACAGATCAGAACATTCAGAACAGAACATTCAGAGCAGATCAGATCAGAACATTCAGAACAGATCAAAACATTCAGAACAGATCAGAACAGAGCAGATCAGATCAGAACATTCAGAACAGAACAGAGCAGATCAGAACCGAACAGATCAGAACATTCAGAACAGAACATTCAGAGCAGATCAGATCAGAACATTCAGAACAGATCAGAACATTCAGAACAGATCAGAGCAGATCAGAACATTCAGACCAGAACAGAACAGATCAGAACATTCAGAGCAGATCAGAGCAGAACAGAACAGATCAGAACATTCAGAACAGATCAGATCAGAACATTCAGAGCAGATCAGAGCAGAACAGAACAGATCACAACATTCAGAACAGAACTTTCAGAGCAGATCAGAGCAGAACAGATCAGATCAGAACATTCGGAACAGATCAGAACATTCGGAGCAGATCAGAACAGAGCAGATCAGAGCAGAACATTCAGAACAGAACATTCAGAGCAGATCAGAGCAGAACAGAACAGATCAGAACATTCGGAACAGATCAGAACATTCGGAACAGATCAGAACATTCGGAACAGATCAGAACATTCGGAACAGATCAGAACATTCGGAACAGATCAGAACATTCTGAACAGATCAGAACATTCGGAGCAGATCAGAACAGATTAGAGCAGAACATTCAGAACAGAACATTCAGAGCAGATCAGAACAGAGCAGATCAGAGCAGAACATTCAGAACAGAGCAGATCAGAGCAGAACATAACATTCAGAGCAGATCAGAGCAGATCAGAGCAGAACATTCAGAACAGATCAGAACAGAACTGAGCAGATCAGAACATTCAGAGCAGATCAGAGCAGAACAGAACAGATCAGAACATTCAGAACAGAACATTCAGAACAGATCAGATCATAACAGAGCAGAACATTCAGAGCAGAACATTCACTGCAGAACATTCAGAGCAGAACATTCAGAGCAGAACATTCAGAGCAGATCAGAACATTCAGAACAGAGCAGATCAGAACAGAACAGATCAGAACATTCAGAGCAGATCAGAGCAGAACAGAACAGAGCAGAACATTCAGAGCATATCAGATCATAACAGAACAGAACATTCAGAGCAGATCAGATCAAATCAGAACAGAATAGAACATTCAGAGCAGATCAGATCATAACAGAACAGAACATTCAGAGCAGATCAGATCATAACAGAACCGAACATTCTGAACAGAGCAGATCAGATCAGAACATTCAGAGCAGATCAGAGCAGAACAGAACAGAGCAGAACATTCAGAGCATATCAGATCATAACAGAACAGAACATTCAGAGCAGATCAGATCAAATCAGAACAGAATAGAACATTCAGAGCAGATCAGATCATAACAGAACAGAACATTCAGAGCAGATCAGATCATAACAGAACCGAACATTCTGAACAGAGCAGATCAGATCAGAACATTCAGAGCAGATCAGAGCAGAACAGATCAGAGCAGAGCAGATCAGAACATTCAGAGCAGATCAGAACAGAACAGAGCAGATCAGAACATTCAGAGCAGATCAGATCAAATCAGAACAGAGCAGAACATTCAGAGCAGATCAGATCATAACAGAACCAAACATTCTGAACAGAGCAGATCAGATCAGAACATTCAGAGCAGATCAGAGCAGAACAGAACAGAACATTCAGAGCAGATCAGATCAAATCAGAACAGAGCAGAACATTCAGAGCAGATCAGATCATAACAGAACCGAACATTCTGAACAGAGCAGATCTGATCAGAACATTCAGAGCAGATCAGATCATAACAGAACCGAACATTCTGAACAGAGCAGAGCAGATCAGAACATTCAGAGCAGAACAGATCAGAACATTCAGAGCATATCAGAACAGAACAGAACTTTCAGAGCAGATCAGATCATAACAGAACAGAACATTCAGAGCCGATCAGAACAGAGCAGATCAGATCAGAACATTTAGAACAGAGCAGATCATTCAGAACAGAGCAGATCATATCAGAACAGAGCAGAACAGATCAGAGCAGAACATTCAGAACAGAGCAGATCAAATCAGAACATTCAGAACAGAGCAGATCAAATCAGAACAGAGCAGAACATTCAGAGCAGATCAGATCATAACAGAACAGAACAGAACTTTCAGAGCAGATCAGATCATAACAGAACAGAACAGAACATTCAGAGCAGATCAGATCAGATCATAACAGAACAGAACATTCAGAGCAGATCAGATCATAACAGAACAGAACATTCAGAGCAGAACAGAGCAGAACATTCAGAGCAGATCAGAACAGAACAGAGCAGATCAGAACATTCAGAACAGAACAGAACAGATCAGAACATTCAGAGTAGATCAGAGCAAATCAGAACAGATCAGAACGATCAGAGCAGAACAGATCATAACAGAACAGAACATTCAGAGCAGATCAGATCATAACAGAACAGAACATTCAGAGCAGATCAGATCAAATCAGAACAGAGCAGATCAGAACATTCAGAACAGAACAGATCAGAACATTCAGAGTAGATCAGAGCAAATCAGAACAGATCAGAACATTCAGAGCAGATCAGAACAGAACAGATCAGAACATTCAGAACAGATCAGAACAGAGCAGATCAGATCAGAACATTTAGAACAGAGCAGAACATTCAGAGCAGATCAGATCATAACAGATCAGAACATTCAGAGCAGATTAGAACATTCAGAGCAGATCAGAGCAGAACAGAACATTCAGAACAGAACATTCAGAACAGATCAGATCAGAACATTCAGAGCAGAACATTCAGAGCATATCAGATCAGATCAGAACAGAGCAGAACATTCAGAGCAGATCAGAGCAGAACAGATCAGAGCAGAGCAGAGCAGAGCAGAACATTCAGAGCAGATCAGAATAGAACAGAGCAGATCAGAACATTCAGAGCAGAACAGAACATTCAGAGCAGAACAGATCAGAACAGAACAGAACTTTCAGAGCAGATCAGATCATAACAGAACAGAACATTCAGAGCAGATCAGAACAGATCAGAACAGAGCAGATCAGAGCAGAACATTTAGAACAGAGCAGAACATTCAGAGCAGATCAGATCATAACAGAACAGAACATTCAGAGCAGATCAGAGCAGATCAGATCAGAACATTTAGAACAGAGCAGAACATTCAGAGCAGATCAGATCATAACAGAACAGAACATTCAGAGCAGATCAGAACAGATCAGAACAGAGCAGATCAGAGCAGAACAGAACAGATTAGAACATCCAGAGCAGATAAGATCATATCAGAACAGAGCAGATCATATCAGAACAGAGCAGATCAAAACATTCAGAACAGAGCAGATCAAATCAGAACATTCAGAACAGAGCAGATCAAATCAGAACGTTCAGAACAGAGCAGATCAAATCAGAACAGAGCAGAACATTCAGAGCAGATCAGATCATAACAGAACAGAACATTCAGAGCAGATCAGATCATAACAGAACAGAACAGAACATTCAGAGCAGATCAGATCAAATCAGAACAGAACATTCAGAGCAGATCAGAACAGAACAGATCAGAACATTCAGAACAGATCAGAACAGAGCAGATCAGATCAGAACATTTAGAACAGAGCAGAACATTCAGAGCAGATCAGATCATAACAGATCAGAACATTCAGAGCAGATCAGAGCAGAACAGAACAGATCAGAACATTCAGAACAGATCAGATCAGAACATTCAGAGCAGAACAGAGCAGAACATTCAGAGCATATCAGATCAGATCATAACAGAGCAGAACATTCAGAGCAGATCAGATCATAACAGAACCGAACATTCTGAACAGAGCAGAACATTCAGATCAGAACAGAGCAGAACATTCAGAGCAGATCAGAGCAGAACAGATCAGAGCAGAGCAGAGCAGATCAGAACATTCTGAGCAGATCAGAACAGAACAGAGCAGATCAGAACATTCAGAGCAGAACAGAACATTCAGAGCAGAACAGATCAGAACATTCAGAGCATATCAGAACAGAACAGAACTTTCAGAGCAGATCAGATCATAACAGAACAGAACATTCAGAGCAGATCAGAACAGAGCAGATCAGAACATTTAGAACAGAGCAGAACATTCAGAGCAGATCAGATCATAACAGAACAGAACATTCAGAGCAGATCAGAACAGATCAGAACAGAGCAGATCAGAGCAGAACATTTAGAACAGAGCAGAACATTCAGAGCAGATCAGATCATAACAGAACAGAACATTCAGAGCAGATCAGAACAGATCAGATCAGGACATTTAGAACAGAGCAGAACATTCAGAGCAGATCAGATCATAACAGAACAGAACATTCAGAGCAGATCAGAACAGATCAGAACAGAGCAGATCAGAGCAGAACAGATTAGAACATCCAGAGCAGATCAGATCATATCAGAACAGAGCAGATCATAACAGAACAGAACAGAACATTCAGAGCAGATCAGATCAGATCATAACAGAACAGAACATTCAGAGCAGATCAGATCATAACAGAACAGAACATTCAGAGCAGAACAGAGCAGAACATTCAGAGCAGATCAGAACAGAACAGAGCAGATCAGAACATTCAGAACAGAACAGAACAGATCAGAACATTCAGAGTAGATCAGAGCAAATCAGAACAGATCAGAACGATCAGAGCAGAACAGATCATAACAGAACAGAACATTCAGAGCAGATCAGATCATAACAGAACAGAACATTCAGAGCAGATCAGATCAAATCAGAACAGAGCAGATCAGAACATTCAGAACAGAACAGAACAGATCAGAACATTCAGAGTAGATCAGAGCAAATCAGAACAGATCAGAACATTCAGAGCAGATCAGAACAGAACAGATCAGAACATTCAGAACAGATCAGAACAGAGCAGATCAGATCAGAACATTTAGAACAGAGCAGAACATTCAGAGCAGATCAGATCATAACAGATCAGAACATTCAGAGCAGATCAGAACATTCAGAACAGAACATTCAGAACAGATCAGATCAGAACATTCAGAGCAGAACATTCAGAGCATATCAGATCAGATCAGAACAGAGCAGAACATTCAGAGCAGATCAGAGCAGAACAGAGCAGAGCAGAGCAGATCAGAACATTCAGAGCAGATCAGAATAGAACAGAGCTGATCAGAACATTCAGAGCAGAACAGAACATTCAGAGCAGAACAGATCAGAACATTCAGAGCATATCAGAACAGAACAGAACTTTCAGAGCAGATCAGATCATAACAGAACAGAACATTCAGAGCAGATCAGAACAGAGCAGATCAGATCAGAACATTTAGAACAGAGCAGAACATTCAGAGCAGATCAGATCATAACAGATCAGAACATTCAGAGCAGATCAGAGCAGAACAGAACAGATCAGAACATTCAGAACAGATCAGATCAGAACATTCAGAGCAGAACAGAGCAGAACATTCAGAGCATATCAGATCAGATCATAACAGAGCAGAACATTCAGAGCAGATCAGATCATAACAGAACCGAACATTCTGAACAGAGCAGAACATTCAGATCAGAACAGAGCAGAACATTCAGAGCAGATCAGAGCAGAACAGATCAGAGCAGAGCAGAGCAGATCAGAACATTCAGAGCAGATCAGAACAGAACAGAGCAGATCAGAACATTCAGAGCAGAACAGAACATTCAGAGCAGAACAGATCAGAACATTCAGAGCATATCAGAACAGAACAGAACTTTCAGAGCAGATCAGATCATAACAGAACAGAACATTCAGAGCAGATCAGAACAGAGCAGATCAGAACATTTAGAACAGAGCAGAACATTCAGAGCAGATCAGATCATAACAGAACAGAACATTCAGAGCAGATCAGAACAGATCAGAACAGAGCAGATCAGAGCAGAACATTTAGAACAGAGCAGAACATTCAGAGCAGATCAGATCATAACAGAACAGAACATTCAGAGCAGATCAGAACAGATCAGATCAGAACATTTAGAACAGAGCAGAACATTCAGAGCAGATCAGATCATAACAGAACAGAACATTCAGAGCAGATCAGAACAGAGCAGATCAGAGCAGAACAGATTAGAACATCCAGAGCAGATCAGATCATATCAGAACAGAGCAGATCATAACAGAACAGAACAGAACATTCAGAGCAGATCAGATCAGATCATAACAGAACAGAACATTCAGAGCAGATCAGATCATAACAGAACAGAACATTCAGAGCAGAACAGAGCAGAACATTCAGAGCAGATCAGAACAGAACAGAGCAGATCAGAACATTCAGAACAGAACAGAACAGATCAGAACATTCAGAGTAGATCAGAGCAAATCAGAACAGATCAGAACGATCAGAGCAGAACAGATCATAACAGAACAGAACATTCAGAGCAGATCAGATCATAACAGAACAGAACATTCAGAGCAGATCAGATCAAATCAGAACAGAGCAGATCAGAACATTCAGAACAGAACAGAACAGATCAGAACATTCAGAGTAGATCAGAGCAAATCAGAACAGATCAGAACATTCAGAGCAGATCAGAACAGAACAGATCAGAACATTCAGAACAGATCAGAACAGAGCAGATCAGATCAGAACATTTAGAACAGAGCAGAACATTCAGAGCAGATCAGATCATAACCGATCAGAACATTCAGAGCAGATCAGAACATTCAGATCAGAACATTCAGAACAGAACATTCAGAACAGATCAGATCAGAACATTCAGAGCAGAACATTCAGAGCATATCAGATCAGATCAGAACAGAGCAGAACATTCAGAGCAGATCAGAGCAGAACAGAGCAGAGCAGAGCAGATCAGAACATTCAGAGCAGATCAGAATAGAACAGAGCAGATCAGAACATTCAGAGCAGAACAGAACATTCAGAGCAGAACAGATCAGAACATTCAGAGCATATCAGAACAGAACAGAACTTTCAGAGCAGATCAGATCATAACAGAACAGAACATTCAGAGCAGATCAGAACAGAGCAGATCAGATCAGAACATTTAGAACAGAGCAGAACATTCAGAGCAGATCAGAACAGAACAGAACAGAACATTCAGAGCAGATCAGAACAGAGCAGATCAGAACATTTAGAACAGAGCAGAACATTCAGAGCAGATCAGATCATAACAGAACAGAACATTCAGAGCAGATCAGAACAGATCAGAACAGAGCAGATCAGAGCAGAACATTTAGAACAGAGCAGAACATTCAGAGCAGATCAGATCATAACAGAACAGAACATTCAGAGCAGATCAGAACAGATCAGATCAGAACATTTAGAACAGAGCAGAACATTCAGAGCAGATCAGATCATAACAGAACAGAACATTCAGAGCAGATCAGAACAGAGCAGATCAGAGCAGAACAGATTAGAACATCCAGAGCAGATCAGATCATATCAGAACAGAGCAGATCATAACAGAACAGAACAGAACATTCAGAGCAGATCAGATCAGATCATAACAGAACAGAACATTCAGAGCAGATCAGATCATAACAGAACAGAACATTCAGAGCAGAACAGAGCAGAACATTCAGAGCAGATCAGAACAGAACAGAGCAGATCAGAACATTCAGAACAGAACAGAACAGATCAGAACATTCAGAGTAGATCAGAGCAAATCAGAACAGATCAGAACGATCAGAGCAGAACAGATCATAACAGAACAGAACATTCAGAGCAGATCAGATCATAACAGAACAGAACATTCAGAGCAGATCAGATCAAATCAGAACAGAGCAGATCAGAACATTCAGAACAGAACAGAACAGATCAGAACATTCAGAGTAGATCAGAGCAAATCAGAACAGATCAGAACATTCAGAGCAGATCAGAACAGAACAGATCAGAACATTCAGAACAGATCAGAACAGAGCAGATCAGATCAGAACATTTAGAACAGAGCAGAACATTCAGAGCAGATCAGATCATAACAGATCAGAACATTCAGAGCAGATCAGAACATTCAGATCAGAACATTCAGAACAGAACATTCAGAACAGATCAGATCAGAACATTCAGAGCAGAACATTCAGAGCATATCAGATCAGATCAGAACAGAGCAGAACATTCAGAGCAGAACAGAGCAGAGCAGAGCAGATCAGAACATTCAGAGCAGATCAGAATAGAACAGAGCAGATCAGAACATTCAGAGCAGAACAGAACATTCAGAGCAGAACAGATCAGAACATTCAGAGCATATCAGAACAGAACAGAACTTTCAGAGCAGATCAGATCATAACAGAACAGAACATTCAGAGCAGATCAGAACAGAGCAGATCAGATCAGAACATTTAGAACAGAGCAGAACATTCAGAGCAGATCAGATCATAACAGATCAGAACATTCAGAGCAGATCAGAGCAGAACAGAACAGATCAGAACATTCAGAACAGATCAGATCAGAACATTCAGAGCAGAACAGAGCAGAACATTCAGAGCATATCAGATCAGATCATAACAGAGCAGAACATTCAGAGCAGATCAGATCATAACAGAACCGAACATTCTGAACAGAGCAGAACATTCAGATCAGAACAGAGCAGAACATTCAGAGCAGATCAGAGCAGAACAGATCAGAGCAGAGCAGAGCAGATCAGAACATTCAGAGCAGATCAGAACAGAACAGAGCAGATCAGAACATTCAGAGCAGAACAGAACATTCAGAGCAGAACAGATCAGAACATTCAGAGCATATCAGAACAGAACAGAACTTTCAGAGCAGATCAGATCATAACAGAACAGAACATTCAGAGCAGATCAGAACAGAGCAGATCAGAACATTTAGAACAGAGCAGAACATTCAGAGCAGATCAGATCATAACAGAACAGAACATTCAGAGCAGATCAGAACAGATCAGAACAGAGCAGATCAGAGCAGAACATTTAGAACAGAGCAGAACATTCAGAGCAGATCAGATCATAACAGAACAGAACATTCAGAGCAGATCAGAACAGATCAGATCAGAACATTTAGAACAGAGCAGAACATTCAGAGCAGATCAGATCATAACAGAACAGAACATTCAGAGCAGATCAGAACAGAGCAGAACAGAGCAGATCAGAGCAGAACAGATTAGAACATCCAGAGCAGATCAGATCATATCAGAACAGAGCAGATCATAACAGAACAGAACAGAACATTCAGAGCAGATCAGATCAGATCATAACAGAACAGAACATTCAGAGCAGATCAGATCATAACAGATCAGAACATTCAGAGCAGATCAGAACATTCAGATCAGAACATTCAGAACAGAACATTCAGAACAGATCAGATCAGAACATTCAGAGCAGAACATTCAGAGCATATCAGATCAGATCAGAACAGAGCAGAACATTCAGAGCAGATCAGAGCAGAACAGAGCAGAGCAGAGCAGATCAGAACATTCAGAGCAGATCAGAATAGAACAGAGCAGATCAGAACATTCAGAGCAGAACAGAACATTCAGAGCAGAACAGATCAGAACATTCAGAGCATATCAGAACAGAACAGAACTTTCAGAGCAGATCAGATCATAACAGAACAGAACATTCAGAGCAGATCAGAACAGAGCAGATCAGATCAGAACATTTAGAACAGAGCAGAACATTCAGAGCAGATCAGATCATAACAGATCAGAACATTCAGAGCAGATCAGAGCAGAACAGAACAGATCAGAACATTCAGAACAGATCAGATCAGAACATTCAGAGCAGAACAGAGCAGAACATTCAGAGCATATCAGATCAGATCATAACAGAGCAGAACATTCAGAGCAGATCAGATCATAACAGAACCGAACATTCTGAACAGAGCAGAACATTCAGATCAGAACAGAGCAGAACATTCAGAGCAGATCAGAGCAGAACAGATCAGAGCAGAGCAGAGCAGATCAGAACATTCAGAGCAGATCAGAACAGAACAGAGCAGATCAGAACATTCAGAGCAGAACAGAACATTCAGAGCAGAACAGATCAGAACATTCAGAGCATATCAGAACAGAACAGAACTTTCAGAGCAGATCAGATCATAACAGAACAGAACATTCAGAGCAGATCAGAACAGAGCAGATCAGAACATTTAGAACAGAGCAGAACATTCAGAGCAGATCAGATCATAACAGAACAGAACATTCAGAGCAGATCAGAACAGATCAGAACAGAGCAGATCAGAGCAGAACATTTAGAACAGAGCAGAACATTCAGAGCAGATCAGATCATAACAGAACAGAACATTCAGAGCAGATCAGAACAGATCAGATCAGAACATTTAGAACAGAGCAGAACATTCAGAGCAGATCAGATCATAACAGAACAGAACATTCAGAGCAGATCAGAACAGATCAGAACAGAGCAGATCAGAGCAGAACAGATTAGAACATCCAGAGCAGATCAGATCATATCAGAACAGAGCAGATCATAACAGAACAGAACAGAACATTCAGAGCAGATCAGATCAGATCATAACAGAACAGAACATTCAGAGCAGATCAGATCATAACAGAACAGAACATTCAGAGCAGAACAGAGCAGAACATTCAGAGCAGATCAGAACAGAACAGAGCAGATCAGAACATTCAGAACAGAACAGAACAGATCAGAACATTCAGAGTAGATCAGAGCAAATCAGAACAGATCAGAACGATCAGAGCAGAACAGATCATAACAGAACAGAACATTCAGAGCAGATCAGATCATAACAGAACAGAACATTCAGAGCAGATCAGATCAAATCAGAACAGAGCAGATCAGAACATTCAGAACAGAACAGAACAGATCAGAACATTCAGAGTAGATCAGAGCAAATCAGAACAGATCAGAACATTCAGAGCAGATCAGAACAGAACAGATCAGAACATTCAGAACAGATCAGAACAGAGCAGATCAGATCAGAACATTTAGAACAGAGCAGAACATTCAGAGCAGATCAGATCATAACAGATCAGAACATTCAGAGCAGATCAGAACATTCAGAACAGAACATTCAGAACAGATCAGATCAGAACATTCAGAGCAGAACATTCAGATCATATCAGATCAGATCAGAACAGAGCAGAACATTCAGAGCAGATCAGAGCAGAACAGAGCAGAGCAGAGCAGATCAGAACATTCAGAGCAGATCAGAATAGAACAGAGCAGATCAGAACATTCAGAGCAGAACAGAACATTCAGAGCAGAACAGATCAGAACATTCAGAGCATATCAGAACATTTAGAACAGAGCAGAACATTCAGAGCAGATCAGATCATAACAGAACAGAACATTCAGAGCAGATCAGAACAGATCAGAACAGAGCAGATCAGAGCAGAACATTTAGAACAGAGCAGAACATTCAGAGCAGATCAGATCATAACAGAACAGAACATTCAGAGCAGATCAGAGCAGATCAGATCAGAACATTTAGAACAGAGCAGAACATTCAGAGCAGATCAGATCATAACAGAACAGAACATTCAGAGCAGATCAGAACAGATCAGAACAGAGCAGATCAGAGCAGAACAGAACAGATTAGAACATCCAGAGCAGATCAGATCATATCAGAACAGTGCAGATCATATCAGAACAGAGCAGAACATTCAGAACAGAGCAGATCAAAACATTCAGAACAGAGCAGATCAAATCAGAACATTCAGAACAGAGCAGATCAAATCAGAACGTTCAGAACAGAGCAGATCAAATCAGAACAGAGCAGAACATTCAGAGCAGATCAGATCATAACAGAACAGAACATTCAGAGCAGATCAGATCAAATCAGAACAGAACATTCAGAGCAGATCAGAACAGAACAGATCAGAACATTCAGAACAGATCAGAACAGAGCAGATCAGATCAGAACATTTAGAACAGAGCAGAACATTCAGAGCAGATCAGATCATAACAGATCAGAACATTCAGAGCAGATCAGAGCAGAACAGAACAGATCAGAACATTCAGAACAGATCAGATCAGAACATTCAGAGCAGAACAGAGCAGAACATTCAGAGCATATCAGATCAGATCATAACAGAGCAGAACATTCAGAGCAGATCAGATCATAACAGAACCGAACATTCTGAACAGAGCAGAACATTCAGATCAGAACAGAGCAGAACATTCAGAGCAGATCAGAGCAGAACAGATCAGAGCAGAGCAGAGCAGATCAGAACATTCAGAGCAGAACAGAACATTCAGAGCAGAACAGATCAGAACATTCAGAGCATATCAGAACAGAACAGAACTTTCAGAGCAGATCAGATCATAACAGAACAGAACATTCAGAGCATATCAGAACAGAGCAGATCAGAACATTTAGATCAGAGCAGAACATTCAGAGCAGATCAGATCATAACAGAACAGAACATTCAGAGCAGATCAGAACAGATCAGAACAGAGCAGATCAGAGCAGAACATTTAGAACAGAGCAGAACATTCAGAGCAGATCAGATCATAACAGAACAGAACATTCAGAGCAGATCAGAACAGATCAGATCAGAACATTTAGAACAGAGCAGAACATTCAGAGCAGATCAGATCATAACAGAACAGAACATTCAGAGCAGATCAGAACAGATCAGAACAGAGCAGATCAGAGCAGAACAGATTAGAACATCCAGAGCAGATCAGATCATATCAGAACAGAGCAGATCATATCAGAACAGAGCAGAACATTCAGAACAGATCAGAGCAGAACATTCAGAACAGAGCAGATCAAATCAGAACATTCAGAACAGAGCAGATCAAATCAGAACGTTCAGAACAGAGCAGATCAAATCAGAACAGAGCAGAACATTCAGAGCAGATCAGATCATAACAGAACAGAACATTCAGAGCAGATCAGATCATAACAGAACAGAACAGAACATTCAGAGCAGATCAGATCAAATCAGAACAGAACATTCAGAGCAGATCAGATCATAACAGAACAGAACAGAACATTCAGAGCAGATCAGATCAAATCAGAACAGAGCAGAACATTCAGAGCAGATCAGATCAAATCAGAACAGAGCAGAACATTCAGAGCAGATCAGATCATAACAGAACAGAACAGAACATTCAGAGCAGATCAGATCATAACAGAACAGAACAGAACATTCAGAGCAGATCATAACAGAACAGAACATTCAGAGCAGATCAGATCATAACAGAACAGAACAGAACATTCAGAGCAGATCAGATCAGATTATAACAGAACAGAACATTCAGAGCAGATCAGATCAGATCATAACAGAACAGAACATTCAGAGCAGATCAGATCAAATCAGAACAGAGCAGAACATTCAGAGCAGATCAGATCAGAACATTCAGAACAGAACAGATCAGAACATTCAGAGTAGATCAGAGCAAATCAGAACAGATCAGAACATTCAGAACAGAACATTCAGATCAGATCAGAGCAGAACAGAACAGAACAGATCAGAACAGATCAGAACGTTCAGAGCAGAACATTCAGAGCAGAACAGATCAGAACATTCAGAGCAGAGCAGATCAGAGCAGAACATTCAGAACAGATCAGAACAGAGCAGATCAGATCAGAACATTTAGAACAGAGCAGAACATTCAGAGCAATCAGATCATAACAGTTCAGAGCAGATCAGAGCAGAACAGAACAGATCAGAACATTCAGAACAGAACATTCAGAACAGATCAGATCAGAACATTCAGAGCAGATCAGAGCAGAACAGAACAGATCAGAACATTCAGAGCAGATCAGAACAGAACATTTAGAGCAGATCAGAGCAGAACAGAACAGATCAGAACATTCAGAGCAGATCAGATCAGATTATAACAGAACAGAACATTCAGAGCAGATCAGATCATAACAGAACAGAACATTCAGAGCAGATCAGATCATAACAGAACAGAACAGAACAGAACATTCAGAGCAGATCAGATCAAATCAGAACAGAACATTCAGAGCAGATCAGATCATAACAGAACAGAACAGAACATTCAGAGCAGAACAGATCAGAACAGAGCAGATCAGATCAGAACATTCAGAACAGAACAGAGCAGATCAGAACCGAACAGATCAGAACATTCAGAACAGAACATTCAGAGCAGATCAGAACATTCAGAACAGATCAGAGCAGATCAGAACATTCAGACCAGATCAGAACATTCAGAGCAGATCAGAGCAGAACATTCAGAACAGATCAGAACATTCAGAGCAGATCAGATCAGAACATTCAGAACAGATCAGAACATTCAGAACAGATCAGAGCAGATCAGAACATTCAGACCAGAACAGAACATTCAGAGCAGATCAGATCATAACAGAACAGAACAGAACATTCAGAGCAGATCAGATCAGAACATTCAGAACAGAACAGAGCAGATCAGAACCGAACAGATCAGAACATTCAGAACAGAACATTCAGAGCAGATCAGATCAGAACATTCAGAACAGATCAGAACATTCAGAACAGATCAGAGCAGATCAGAACATTCAGACCAGATCAGAACATTCAGAACAGATCAGATCAGAACATTCAGAGCAGATCAGAGCAGAACAGAACAGATCAGAACATTCAGAACAGAACATTCAGAGCAGATCAGAACATTCGGAACAGATCAGAACATTCGGAGCAGATCAGAACAGAGCAGATCAGAACAGAACATTCAGAACAGAACATTCAGAGCAGATCAGAGCAGAACATTCAGAACAGAACATTCAGAGCAGATCAGAGCAGAACAGAACAGATCAGAACATTCGGAACAGATCAGAACATTCGGAACAGATCAGAACATTCGGAACAGATCAGAACATTCTGAACAGATCAGAACATTCGGAGCAGATCAGAACAGATTAGAGCAGAACATTCAGAACAGAACATTCAGAGCAGATCAGAACAGAGCAGATCAGAGCAGAACATTCAGAACAGAGCAGATCAGAGCAGAACATTCAGAGCAGATCAGAACAGAACAGAACAGAGCAGATCAGAACATTCAGAGCAGATCAGAGCAGAACAGAACAGATCAGAACATTCAGAACAGAACATTCAGAACAGATCAGATCATAACAGAGCAGAACATTCAGAGCAGAACATTCAGAGCAGAACATTCAGTGCAGAACATTCAGTGCAGAACATTCAGAGCAGAACATTCAGAGCAGATCAGAACAGAGCAGAACAGAGCAGAACAGATCAGAACATTCAGAGCAGATCAGAGCAGAACAGAACAGAGCAGAGCATATCAGATCATAACAGAACAGAACATTCAGAGCAGATCAGATCAAATCAGAACAGAATAGAACATTCAGAGCAGATCAGATCATAACAGAACAGAACATTCAGAGCAGATCAGAGCAGATCAGATCAGAACATTTAGAACAGAGCAGAACATTCAGAGCAGATCAGATCATAACAGAACAGAACATTCAGAGCAGATCAGAACAGATCAGAACAGAGCAGATCAGAGCAGAACAGAACAGATTAGAACATCCAGAGCAGATCAGATCATATCAGAACAGTGCAGATCATATCAGAACAGAGCAGAACATTCAGAACAGAGCAGATCAAAACATTCAGAACAGAGCAGATCAAATCAGAACATTCAGAACAGAGCAGATCAAATCAGAACGTTCAGAACAGAGCAGATCAAATCAGAACAGAGCAGAACATTCAGAGCAGATCAGATCATAACAGAACAGAACATTCAGAGCAGATCAGATCAAATCAGAACAGAACATTCAGAGCAGATCAGAACAGAACAGATCAGAACATTCAGAACAGATCAGAACAGAGCAGATCAGATCAGAACATTTAGAACAGAGCAGAACATTCAGAGCAGATCAGATCATAACAGATCAGAACATTCAGAGCAGATCAGAGCAGAACAGAACAGATCAGAACATTCAGAACAGATCAGATCAGAACATTCAGAGCAGAACAGAGCAGAACATTCAGAGCATATCAGATCAGATCATAACAGAGCAGAACATTCAGAGCAGATCAGATCATAACAGAACCGAACATTCTGAACAGAGCAGAACATTCAGATCAGAACAGAGCAGAACATTCAGAGCAGATCAGAGCAGAACAGATCAGAGCAGAGCAGAGCAGATCAGAACATTCAGAGCAGAACAGAACATTCAGAGCAGAACAGATCAGAACATTCAGAGCATATCAGAACAGAACAGAACTTTCAGAGCAGATCAGATCATAACAGAACAGAACATTCAGAGCATATCAGAACAGAGCAGATCAGAACATTTAGATCAGAGCAGAACATTCAGAGCAGATCAGATCATAACAGAACAGAACATTCAGAGCAGATCAGAACAGATCAGAACAGAGCAGATCAGAGCAGAACATTTAGAACAGAGCAGAACATTCAGAGCAGATCAGATCATAACAGAACAGAACATTCAGAGCAGATCAGAACAGATCAGATCAGAACATTTAGAACAGAGCAGAACATTCAGAGCAGATCAGATCATAACAGAACAGAACATTCAGAGCAGATCAGAACAGATCAGAACAGAGCAGATCAGAGCAGAACAGATTAGAACATCCAGAGCAGATCAGATCATATCAGAACAGAGCAGATCATATCAGAACAGAGCAGAACATTCAGAACAGATCAGAGCAGAACATTCAGAACAGAGCAGATCAAATCAGAACATTCAGAACAGAGCAGATCAAATCAGAACGTTCAGAACAGAGCAGATCAAATCAGAACAGAGCAGAACATTCAGAGCAGATCAGATCATAACAGAACAGAACATTCAGAGCAGATCAGATCATAACAGAACAGAACAGAACATTCAGAGCAGATCAGATCATAACAGAACAGAACAGAACATTCAGAGCAGATCAGATCAAATCAGAACAGAGCAGAACATTCAGAGCAGATCAGATCAAATCAGAACAGAGCAGAACATTCAGAGCAGATCAGATCATAACAGAACAGAACAGAACATTCAGAGCAGATCAGATCATAACAGAACAGAACAGAACATTCAGAGCAGATCATAACAGAACAGAACATTCAGAGCAGATCAGATCATAACAGAACAGAACAGAACATTCAGAGCAGATCAGATCAGATTATAACAGAACAGAACATTCAGAGCAGATCAGATCAGATCATAACAGAACAGAACATTCAGAGCAGATCAGATCAAATCAGAACAGAGCAGAACATTCAGAGCAGATCAGATCAGAACATTCAGAACAGAACAGATCAGAACATTCAGAGTAGATCAGAGCAAATCAGAACAGATCAGAACATTCAGAACAGAACATTCAGATCAGATCAGAGCAGAACAGAACAGAACAGATCAGAACAGATCAGAACGTTCAGAGCAGAACATTCAGAGCAGAACAGATCAGAACATTCAGAGCAGAGCAGATCAGAGCAGAACATTCAGAACAGATCAGAACAGAGCAGATCAGATCAGAACATTTAGAACAGAGCAGAACATTCAGAGCAATCAGATCATAACAGTTCAGAGCAGATCAGAGCAGAACAGAACAGATCAGAACATTCAGAACAGAACATTCAGAACAGATCAGATCAGAACATTCAGAGCAGATCAGAGCAGAACAGAACAGATCAGAACATTCAGAGCAGATCAGAACAGAACATTTAGAGCAGATCAGAGCAGAACAGAACAGATCAGAACATTCAGAGCAGATCAGATCAGATTATAACAGAACAGAACATTCAGAGCAGATCAGATCATAACAGAACAGAACATTCAGAGCAGATCAGATCATAACAGAACAGAACAGAACAGAACATTCAGAGCAGATCAGATCAAATCAGAACAGAACATTCAGAGCAGATCAGATCATAACAGAACAGAACAGAACATTCAGAGCAGAACAGATCAGAACAGAGCAGATCAGATCAGAACATTCAGAACAGAACAGAGCAGATCAGAACCGAACAGATCAGAACATTCAGAACAGAACATTCAGAGCAGATCAGAACATTCAGAACAGATCAGAGCAGATCAGAACATTCAGACCAGATCAGAACATTCAGAGCAGATCAGAGCAGAACATTCAGAACAGATCAGAACATTCAGAGCAGATCAGATCAGAACATTCAGAACAGATCAGAACATTCAGAACAGATCAGAGCAGATCAGAACATTCAGACCAGAACAGAACATTCAGAGCAGATCAGATCATAACAGAACAGAACAGAACATTCAGAGCAGATCAGATCAGAACATTCAGAACAGAACAGAGCAGATCAGAACCGAACAGATCAGAACATTCAGAACAGAACATTCAGAGCAGATCAGATCAGAACATTCAGAACAGATCAGAACATTCAGAACAGATCAGAGCAGATCAGAACATTCAGACCAGATCAGAACATTCAGAACAGATCAGATCAGAACATTCAGAGCAGATCAGAGCAGAACAGAACAGATCAGAACATTCAGAACAGAACATTCAGAGCAGATCAGAACATTCGGAACAGATCAGAACATTCGGAGCAGATCAGAACAGAGCAGATCAGAACAGAACATTCAGAACAGAACATTCAGAGCAGATCAGAGCAGAACATTCAGAACAGAACATTCAGAGCAGATCAGAGCAGAACAGAACAGATCAGAACATTCGGAACAGATCAGAACATTCGGAACAGATCAGAACATTCGGAACAGATCAGAACATTCTGAACAGATCAGAACATTCGGAGCAGATCAGAACAGATTAGAGCAGAACATTCAGAACAGAACATTCAGAGCAGATCAGAACAGAGCAGATCAGAGCAGAACATTCAGAACAGAGCAGATCAGAGCAGAACATTCAGAGCAGATCAGAACAGAACAGATCAGAACAGAACAGAGCAGATCAGAACATTCAGAGCAGATCAGAGCAGAACAGAACAGATCAGAACATTCAGAACAGAACATTCAGAACAGATCAGATCATAACAGAGCAGAACATTCAGAGCAGAACATTCAGAGCAGAACATTCAGTGCAGAACATTCAGTGCAGAACATTCAGAGCAGAACATTCAGAGCAGAACATTCAGAGCAGATCAGAACAGAGCAGAACAGAGCAGAACAGATCAGAACATTCAGAGCAGATCAGAGCAGAACAGAACAGAGCAGAGCATATCAGATCATAACAGAACAGAACATTCAGAGCAGATCAGATCAAATCAGAACAGAATAGAACATTCAGAGCAGATCAGATCATAACAGAACAGAACATTCAGAGCAGATCAGATCATAACAGAACCGAACATTCTGAACAGAGCAGATCAGATCAGAACATTCAGAGCAGATCAGAACATTCAGAGCAGATCAGAACAGAACAGAGCAGATCAGAACATTCAGAGCAGATCAGATCAAATCAGAACAGAGCAGAACATTCAGAGCAGATCAGATCATAACAGAACAGAACATTCAGAGCAGATCAGATCATAACAGAACCGAACATTCTGAACAGATCAGAGCAGATCAGAACATTCATTCAGATCAGAGCAGAACAGAACAGAACATTCAGAGCAGATCAGATCAAATCAGAACAGAGCAGAACATTCAGAGCAGATCAGATCATAACAGAACCGAACATTCTGAACAGAGCAGATCTGATCAGAACATTCAGAGCAGATCAGAGCAGAACAGTTCAGAGCAGAGCAGATCAGAACATTCAGAGCAGAACAGATCAGAACATTCAGAGCATATCAGAACAGAACAGAACTTTCAGAGCAGATCAGAACAGAACATTCAGAGCAGATCAGAACAGAGCAGATCAGATCAGAACATTTAGAACAGAGCAGAACATTCAGAGCAGATCAGATCATAACAGAACAGATTAGAACATTTAGAGCAGATCAGATCATTCAGAACAGAGCAGATCATATCAGAACAGAGCAGAACATTCAGAACAGATCAGAGCAGAACATTCAGAACAGAACAGAGCAGAACATTCAGGGCAGATCAGAGCAGAACAGAACAGATCAGAACATTCAGATCAGAACATTCAGATCAGAACATTCAGAACAGAACAGAGCAGAACATTCAGAGCATATCAGATCAGATCATAACAGAACAGAACATTCAGAGCAGATCAGATCATAACAGAACAGAACATTCAGAGCAGAGCAGAGCAGAGCAGATCAGAACAGAACAGAGCAGATCATGAACATTCAGAGCAGAACAGAACATTCAGAGCAGAACAGATCAGAACATTCAGAGCATATCAGAACAGAAAAGAACTTTCAGAGCAGATCAGATCATAACAGAACAGAACATTCAGAGCAGATCAGAACAGAGCAGATCAGATCAGAACATTTAGAACAGAGCAGAACATTCAGAGCAGATCAGATCATAACAGAACAGAACATTCAGAGCAGATCAGAACAGAGCAGATCAGAGCAGAACATTTAGAACAGAGCAGAACATTCAGAGCAGATCAGATCATAACAGAACAGAACATTCAGAGCAGATCAGAACAGAGCAGATCAGATCAGAACATTTAGAACAGAGCAGAACATTCAGAGCAGATCAGATCATAACAGAACACAACATTCAGAGCAGATCAGAACAGATCAGAACAGAGCAGATCAGAGCAGAACAGAACAGATTAGAACATCCAGAGCAGATCAGATCATATCAGAACAGAGCAGATCATATCAGAACAGAACATTCAGAGCAGATCAGAACAGAGCAGATCAGATCAGAACATTTAGAACAGAGCAGAACATTCAGAGCAGATCAGATCATAACAGAACAGAACATTCAGAGCAGATCAGATCAAATCAGAACAGAGCAGATCAGAACATTCAGAACAGAACAGAACAGATCAGAACATTCAGAGTAGATCAGAGCAAATCAGAACAGATCAGAACATTCAGAGCAGATCAGAACAGAACAGATCAGAACATTCAGAACAGATCAGAACAGAGCAGATCAGATCAGAACATTTAGAACAGAGCAGAACATTCAGAGCAGATAAGATCATAACAGATCAGAACATTCAGAGCAGATCAGAACATTCAGAGCAGATCAGAACATTCAGAGCAGATCAGAACATTCAGAGCAGATCAGAGCAGAACAGAACAGATCAGAACATTCAGAGTAGATCAGAGCAAATCAGAACAGATCAGAACATTCAGAGCAGAACAGAACATTCAGAGCAGAACAGATCAGAACATTCAGAGCATATCAGAACAGAAAAGAACTTTCAGAGCAGATCAGATCATAACAGAACAGAACATTCAGAGCAGATCAGAACAGAGCAGATCAGATCAGAACATTTAGAACAGAGCAGAACATTCAGAGCAGATCAGATCATAACAGAACAGAACATTCAGAGCAGATCAGAACAGAGCAGATCAGAGCAGAACATTTAGAACAGAGCAGAACATTCAGAGCAGATCAGATCATAACAGAACAGAACATTCAGAGCAGATCAGAACAGAGCAGATCAGATCAGAACATTTAGAACAGAGCAGAACATTCAGAGCAGATCAGATCATAACAGAACAGAACATTCAGAGCAGATCAGAACAGATCAGAACAGAGCAGATCAGAGCAGAACAGAACAGATTAGAACATCCAGAGCAGATCAGATCATATCAGAACAGAGCAGATCATATCAGAACAGAACATTCAGAGCAGATCAGAACAGAGCAGATCAGATCAGAACATTTAGAACAGAGCAGAACATTCAGAGCAGATCAGATCATAACAGAACAGAACATTCAGAGCAGATCAGATCAAATCAGAACAGAGCAGATCAGAACATTCAGAACAGAACAGAACAGATCAGAACATTCAGAGTAGATCAGAGCAAATCAGAACAGATCAGAACATTCAGAACAAATCAGAACAGAGCAGATCAGATCAGAACATTTAGAACAGAGCAGAACATTCAGAGCAGATAAGATCATAACAGATCAGAACATTCAGAGCAGATCAGAACATTCAGAGCAGATCAGAACATTCAGAGCAGATCAGAGCAGAACAGAACAGATCAGAACATTCGGAACAGATCAGAACATTCTGAACAGATCAGAACATTCGGAGCAGATCAGAACAGATTAGAGCAGAACATTCAGAACAGAACATTCAGAGCAGATCAGAACAGAGCAGATCAGAGCAGAACATTCAGAACAGAGCAGATCAGAGCAGAACATTCAGAACAGAACAGATCAGAACATTCAGAACAGATCAGAACATTCAGAGCAGATCAGAGCAGAACAGAACAGATCAGAACATTCAGAACAGAACATTCAGAACAGATCAGATCATAACAGAGCAGAACATTCAGAGCAGAACATTCAGAGCAGAACATTCAGAGCAGAACATTCAGAGCAGAACATTCAGTGCAGAACATTCAGTGCAGAACATTCAGAGCAGAACATTCAGAGCAGAACATTCAGAGCAGAACATTCAGAGCAGATCAGATCAGAACAGAGCAGAACAGAACAGATCAGAACATTCAGAGCAGATCAGAGCAGAACAGAACAGAGCAGAACATTCAGAGCATATCAGATCATAACAGAACAGAACATTCAGAGCAGATCAGATCAAATCAGAACAGAATAGAACATTCAGAGCAGATCAGATCATAACAGAACAGAACATTCAGAGCAGATCAGATCATAACAGAACCGAACATTCTGAACAGAGCAGATCAGATCAGAACATTCAGAGCAGATCAGAGCAGAACAGATCAGAGCAGAGCAGATCAGAACATTCAGAGCAGATCAGAACAGAACAGAGCAGATCAGAACATTCAGAGCAGATCAGATCAAATCAGAACAGAGCAGAACATTCAGAGCAGATCAGATCATAACAGAACAGAACATTCAGAGCAGATCAGATCATAACAGAACCGAACATTCTGAACAGATCAGAGCAGATCAGAACATTCAAGCAGATCAGAGCAGAACAGAACAGAACATTCAGAGCAGATCAGATCAAATCAGAACAGAGCAGAACATTCAGAGCAGATCAGATCATAACAGAACCGAACATTCTGAACAGAGCAGATCTGATCAGAACATTCAGAGCAGATCAGAGCAGAACAGTTCAGAGCAGAGCAGATCAGAACATTCAGAGCAGAACAGAACATTCAGAGCAGAACAGATCAGAACATTCAGAGCATATCAGAACAGAACAGAACTTTCAGAGCAGATCAGATCATAACAGAACAGAACATTCAGAGCAGAGCAGATCAGATCAGAACATTTAGAACAGAGCAGAACATTCAGAGCAGATCAGATCATAACAGAACAGATTAGAACATTTAGAGCAGATCAGATCATTCAGAACAGAGCAGATCATATCAGAACAGAGCAGAACATTCAGAACAGATCAGAGCAGAACATTCAGAACAGAACAGAGCAGAACATTCAGGGCAGATCAGAGCAGATCAGAACATTCAGATCAGAACATTCAGAACAGAACATTCAGAACAGATCAGATCAGAACATTCAGAGCATATCAGATCAGATCATAACAGAACAGAACATTCAGAGCAGATCAGATCATAACAGAACAGAACATTCAGAGCAGATCAGAGCAGAACAGATCAGAGCAGAGCAGAGCAGATCAGAACAGAACAGAGCAGATCATGAACATTCAGAGCAGAACAGAACATTCAGAGCAGAACAGATCAGAACATTCAGAGCATATCAGAACAGAACAGAACTTTCAGAGCAGATCAGATCATAACAGAACAGAACATTCAGAGCAGATCAGAACAGAGCAGATCAGATCAGAACATTTAGAACAGAGCAGAACATTCAGAGCAGATCAGATCATAACAGAACAGAACATTCAGAGCAGATCAGAACAGAGCAGATCAGAGCAGAACATTTAGAACAGAGCAGAACATTCAGAGCAGATCAGATCATAACAGAACAGAACATTCAGAGCAGATCAGAACAGAGCAGATCAGATCAGAACATTTAGAACAGAGCAGAACATTCAGAGCAGATCAGATCATAACAGAACAGAACATTCAGAGCAGATCAGAGCAGATCAGAACAGATCAGAACAGAGCAGATCAGAGCAGAACAGAACAGATTAGAACATCCAGAGCAGATCAGATCATATCAGAACAGAGCAGATCATATCAGAACAGAACATTCAGAGCAGATCAGAACAGAGCAGATCAGATCAGAACATTTAGAACAGAGCAGAACATTCAGAGCAGATCAGATCATAACAGAACAGAACATTCAGAGCAGATCAGATCAAATCAGAACAGAGCAGATCAGAACATTCAGAACAGAACAGAACAGATCAGAACATTCAGAGTAGATCAGAGCAAATCAGAACAGATCAGAACATTCAGAGCAGAACAGAACAGATCAGAACATTCAGAACAGATCAGAACAGAGCAGATCAGATCAGAACATTTAGAACAGAGCAGAACATTCAGAGCAGATAAGATCATAACAGATCAGAACATTCAGAGCAGATCAGAACATTCAGAGCAGATCAGAACATTCAGAGCAGATCAGAGCAGAACAGAACAGATCAGAACATTCAGAACAGAACATTCAGAACAGATCAGATCAGAACAGAGCAGAACATTCAGAGCATATCAGATCAGATCATAACAGAACAGAACATTCAGAGCAGATCAGATCATAACAGAACAGAACATTCAGAGCAGATCAGATCATAACAGAACAGAACATTCAGAGCAGATCAGATCATAACAGAACAGAACATTCAGAGCAGATCAGATCAGAACAGAACCGAACATTCTGAACAGAGCAGACCAGATCAGAACAGAGCAGAACATTCAGAGCAGATCAGAGCAGAACAGATCAGAGCAGAGCAGAGCAGATCAGAACATTCAGAGCAGATCAGAACAGAACAGAGCAGATCAGAACATTCAGAGCAGAACAGAACATTCAGAGCAGAACAGATCAGAACATTCAGAGCATATCAGAACAGAACAGAACTTTCAGAGCAGATCAGATCATAACAGAACAGAACATTCAGAGCAGATCAGAACAGAGCAGATCAGATCAGAACATTTAGAACAGAGCAGAACATTCAGAGCAGATCAGATCATAACAGAACAGAACATTCAGAGCAGATCAGAACAGAGCAGATCAGAGCAGAACATTTAGAACAGAGCAGAACATTCAGAGCAGATCAGATCATAACAGAACAGAACATTCAGAGCAGATCAGAACAGAGCAGATCAGATCAGAACATTTAGAACAGAGCAGAACATTCAGAGCAGATCAGATCATAACAGAACAGAACATTCAGAGCAGATCAGAGCAGATCAGAACAGATTAGAACATCCAGAGCAGATCAGATCATTCAGAACAGAGCAGATCATATCAGAACAGAGCAGAACATTCAGAACAGATCAGAGCAGAACATTCAGAACAGAGCAGATCAAATCAGAACATTCAGAACAGAGCAGATCAAATCAGAACGTTCAGAACAGAGCAGATCAAATCAGAACAGAGCAGAACATTCAGAGCAGATCAGATCATAACAGAACAGAACAGAACATTCAGAGCAGATCAGACCATAACAGAACAGAACAGAACATTCAGAGCAGATCAGATCAAATCAGAACAGAACATTCAGAGCAGATCAGATCATAACAGAACAGAACATTCAGAGCAGATCAGATCAAATCAGAACAGAGCAGAACATTCAGAGCAGATCAGATCAAATCAGAACAGAGCAGAACATTCAGAGCAGATCAGATCATAACAGAACAGAACAGAACATTCAGAGCAGATCAGATCATAACACAACAGAACATTCAGAGCAGATCAGATCATAACAGAACAGAACATTCAGAGCAGATCAAATCAGAACAGAGCAGAACATTCAGAGCAGATCAGATCATAACAGAACAGAACAGAACATTCACAGCAGATCAGATCATAACAGAACAGAACAGAACATTCAGAGCAGATCCGATCATAACAGAACAGAACATTCAGATCAGATCATAACAGAACAGAACAATCAGAGCAGAACAGAGCAGAACATTCAGAACAGATCAGAACATTCAGAACAGAACAGATCAGAACATTCAGAGTAGATCAGAGCAAATCAGAACAGATCAGAACATTCAGAACAGAACATTCAGATCAGATCAGAGCAGAACAGAACAGATCAGAACATTCAGAACAGATCAGAACAGATGAGAACATTCAGAGCAGAACATTCAGAGCAGAACAGATCAGAACATTCAGAGCAGAGCAGATCAGAGCAGAACATTCAGAACAGATCAGAACAGATCAGATCAGAACATTTAGAACAGAGCAGAACATTCAGAGCAATCAGATCAGAGCAGAACAGAACAGATCAGAACATTCAGAACAGAACATTCAGAACAGATCAGATCAGAACATTCAGAGCAGATCAGAGCAGAACAGAACAGATCAGAACATTCAGAGCAGATCAGAACAGAACATTTAGAGCAGATCAGAGCAGAACAGAACAGATCAGAACATTCAGAGCAGATCGGATCAGATCATAACAGAACAGAACATTCAGAGCAGATCAGATCATAACAGAACAGAACATTCAGAGCAGATCAGATCATAACAGAACAGAACAGAACATTCAGAGCAGATCAGATCAAATCAGAACAGAACATTCAGAGCAGATCAGATCATAACAGAACAGAACAGAACATTCAGAGCAGATCAGATCAAATCAGAACAGAGCAGAACATTCAGAGCAGATCAGATCATAACAGAACAGAACAGAACATTCAGAGAAGATCAGATCATAACAGAACAGAACATTCAGAGCAGTTCAGATCATAACAGAACAGAACATTCAGAGCAGATCAAATCAGAACAGAGCAGAACATTCAGAGCAGATCAGATCATAACAGAACAGAACATTCAGAGCAGATCCGATCATAACAGAACAGAACATTCAGATCATATCATAACAGATCAGAACATTCAGAACAGAACAGATCAGAACATTCAGAGTAGATCAGAGCAAATCAGAACAGATCAGAACATTCAGAACAGAACATTCAGATCAGATCAGAGCAGAACAGAACAGATCAGAACATTCAGAACAGATCAGAACAGATGAGAACATTCAGAGCAGAACAGATCAGAACATTCAGAGCAGAGCAGAACATTCAGAACAGAGCAGATCAGATCAGAACAGTTCAGAGCAGAACAGAACAGATCAGAACATTCAGAACAGAACATTCAGAACAGATCAGATCAGAACATTCAGAGCAGATCAGAGCAGAGCAGATCAGATCAGAACATTCAGAGCAGATCAGAACAGAACATTTAGAGCAGATCAGAGCAGAACAGAACAGATCAGAACATTCAGAGCAGATCAGATCAGATCATAACAGAACAGAACATTCAGAGCAGATCAGATCATAACAGAACAGAACATTCAGAGCAGATCAGATCAAATCAGAACAGAGCAGAACATTCAGAGCAGATCAGATCATAACAGAACAGAACATTCAGAGCAGATCAGATCATAACAGAACCGAACATTCTGAACAGAGCAGATCAGATCAGAACATTTAGAGCAGATCAGAACAGAACAGAGCAGATCAGAACATTCAGAGCAGAACAGAACATTCAGAGCAGAACAGATCAGAACATTCAGAGCATATCAGAACAGAACTTTCAGAGCAGATCAGATCATAACAGAACAGAACATTCAGAGCAGATCAGAACAGAGCAGATCAGATCAGAACATTTAGAACAAAGCAGAACATTCAGAGCAGATCAGATCATAACAGATCAGAACAGAGCAGATCAGAGCAGAACATTTAGAACAGAGCAGAACATTCAGAGCAGATCAGATCATAACAGAACAGAACATTCAGAGCAGATCAGAACAGAGCAGATCAGATCAGAACATTTAGAACAGAGCAGATCAGATTATAACAGAACAGAACATTCAGAGCAGATCTGAGCAGATCAGAACAGATTAGAACATTCAGAGCAGATCAGATCATTCAGAGCAGATCAGATCATATCAGAACAGAGCAGATCATATCAGAACAGAGCAGAACAGATCAGAGCAGAACATTCAGAACAGATCAGAGCAGAACATTCAGAACAGAGCAGATCAAATCAGAACATTCAGAACAGAGCAGATCAAATCAGAACAGAGCAGAACATTCAGAGCAGATCAGATCATAACAGAACAGAACATTCAGAGCAGACCAGATCATAACAGAACAGAACAGAACATTCAGAGCAGATCAGATCATAACAGAACATTCAGAGCAGATCAGATCATAACAGAACAGAACATTCAGAGCAGATCAGATCAAATCAGAACAGAGCAGAACATTCAGAGCAGATCAGATCATAACAGAACAGAACAGAACATTCAGAGCAGATCCTATCATAACAGAACAGAACATTCAGATCAGATCATAACAGAACAGAACATTCAGAGCAGAACAGAGCAGAACATTCAGAGCAGATCAGAACAGAATAGAGCAGATCAGAACATTCAGAACAGAACAGAACAGATCAGAACATTCAGAGTAGATCAGAGCAAATCAGAACAGATCAGAACGATCAGAGCAGAACAGAACAGATCAGAACATTCAGAGCAGAACATTCAGAACAGATCAGAACATTTAGAGCAGAACAGATCAGAACATTCAGAGCAGAGCAGATCAGAGCAGAACATTCAGAACAGATCAGAACCGAACAGATCAGAACATTCAGAGCAGATCAGAACATTCAGATCAGAACAGAACAGATCAGAACATTCAGATCAGAACAGAACAGATCAGAACATTCAGAGCAGAACAGAACAGATCAGAACATTCAGAGCAGATCACAGCAGAACAGAACAGATCAGAACATTCAGAGCAGATCAGAGCAGAACAGAACAGATCAGAACATTCGGAACAGATCAGAACATTCGGAACAGATCAGAACATTCGGAACAGATCAGAACATTCGGAACAGATCAGAACATTCGGAACAGATCAGAACATTCGGAGCAGATCAGAACATTCGGAGCAGATCAGAGCAGATTAGAGCAGAACATTCAGAACAGAACATTCAGAGCAGATCAGAACAGAGCAGATCAGAGCAGAACATTCAGAACAGTGCAGATCAGAGCAGAACATTCAGAGCAGATCAGAACAGAACATTCAGAGCAGATCAGAGCAGAACATTCAGAACAGAACATTCAGAGTAGATCAGAACAGAGCAGAACATTCGGAACAGAGCAGATCAGAGCAGAGCAGAACAATCAGAACAGAGCAGATCAGAACATTCAGAACAGAGCAGATCAGAACATTCAGAACAGAACAGATCAGAACAGAGCAGATCAGAACATTCAGAGCAGATCAGAACAGAACAGAGAAGATCAGAGCAGAACATTCAGAACAGAGCAGAGCAGAGCAGAACATTCAGAACAGAGCAGAGCAGAACATTCAGAACAGAGCAGATCAGAACATTCAGAACAGAGCAGATCAGAACATTCAGAACAGAACATTCAGAACAGAGCAGATCAGAACAGAGCAGATCAGAGCAGAACATTCAGAACAGAGCAGAACATTCAGAACAGAGCAGAACATTCAGAGCAGATCAGAACAGAACAGAGAAGATCAGAGCAGAACATTCAGAACAGAACATTCAGAGCAGATCCGATCAGAACATTCAGAGCAGATCAGAGCAGAACAGAACAGATCAGAACATTCAGAGCAGGTCAGAACAGAACAGATCAGAACATTCAGAACAGATCAGAACATTCAGAACAGATCAGAACATTCAGAGCAGGTCAGAGCAGAACAGAACAGATCAGAACATACAGAACAGAACATTCAGAGCAGAATAGAACAGATCAGAACATTCTGAACAGAACATTCTGAACAGAACATTCTGAACAGAACATTCTGAACAGAACATTCTGAACAGAACATTCTGAACAGAACATTCTGAACAGAACATTCTGAACAGAACATTCAGAACAGAACATTCAGAACAGAACATTCAGAACAGAACATTCAGAACAGAACATTCAGAACAGATCAGAACAGAGCAGATCAGAGCAGAACATTCAGAACAGAGCAGATCAGAACATTCAGAGCAGATCAGAACAGAACAGAGAAGATCAGAACATTCAGAGCAGGTCAGAACAGAACAGATCAGAACATTCAGAACAGATCAGAACATTCAGAACAGATCAGAACATTCAGAGCAGGTCAGAGCAGAACAGAACAGATCAGAACATACAGAACAGAACATTCAGAGCAGAATAGAACAGATCAGAACATTCTGAACAGAACATTCTGAACAGAACATTCTGAACAGAACATTCTGAACAGAACATTCTGAACAGAACATTCTGAACAGAACATTCTGAACAGAACATTCTGAACAGAACATTCTGAACAGAACATTCAGAACAGAACATTCAGAACAGAACATTCAGAACAGAACATTCAGAACAGATCAGAACAGAGCAGATCAGAGCAGAACATTCAGAACAGAGCAGATCAGAACATTCAGAGCAGATCAGAACAGAACAGAGAAGATCAGAGCAGAACATTCAGAACAGAACATTCAGAGCAGATCAGATCAGAACATTCAGAGCAGAACAGAACAGATCAGAACATTCAGAGCAGAACAGAGCAGAACAGAACAGATCAGAACATTCAGAACAGAACATTCAGAACAGATCAGATCAGAACATTCTGAACAGAACATTCTGAACAGTACATTCTGAACAGAACATTCTGAACAGTACATTCTGAACAGTACATTCTGAACAGAACATTCTGAACAGAACATTCTGAACAGAACATTCTGAACAGAACATTCTGAACAGAACATTCTGAACAGAACATTCTGAACAGAACATTCTGAACAGAACATTCTGAACAGAACATTCTGAACAGAACATTCTGAGCAGATCAGATCAGAGCAGAACAGAACAGATCAGAACAGATGAGAACATTCAGAGCAGAACATTCAGAGCAGATCAGAACAGAGCAGATCAGAACAGAACAGGTCAGATCAGAGCAGAACATTCAGAACAGGTCAGATCAGAGCAGAACATTCAGAGCAGAACATTCAGAGCAGAACATTCAGAGCAGAACATTCAGAGCAGAACATTCAGAACAGATCAGATCAGAGCAGAACATTCAGAACAGAGCAGATCAGAACATTCAGAGCAGATCAGAACAGAACATTCAGAACAGAACATTCAGAGCAGATCAGAGCAGAACAGAACAGATCAGAACATTCAGAGCAGATCAGATCAGAACATTCAGAACAGATCAGAACATTCAGAGCAGGTCAGAGCAGAATAGAACAGATCAGAACATTCAGAACAGAACATTCAGAACAGAACATTCAGAACAGAACATTCTGAACAGAACATTCTGAACAGAACATTCTGAACAGAACATTCTGAACAGAACATTCTGAACAGAACATTCTGAACAGAACATTCTGAACAGAACATTCTGAACAGAACATTCTGAACAGAACATTCTGAACAGAACATTCTGAACAGAACATTCTGAACAGAACATTCTGAACAGAACATTCTGAACAGAACATTCTGAACAGAACATTCTGAACAGAACATTCTGAACAGAACATTCTGAACAGAACATTCTGAACAGAACATTCTGAACAGAACATTCTGAACAGAACATTCTGAACAGAACATTCTGAACAGAACATTCTGAACAGAACATTCTGAACAGAACATTCAGAGCAGATCAGATCAGAGCAGAACAGATCAGAACGTTCAGAACAGAACATTCAGAGCAGAACAGAACAGATCAGATCAGAACAGAACAGATCAGAACGTTCAGAACAGAACATTCAGAGCAGAACAGAACAGATCAGAGCAGAACAGAACAGATCAGAACATTCAGAGCAGATCAGAGCAGAACAGAACAGATCAGAACATTCAGAGCAGAACAGAACAGATCAGATCAGATCAGAACGTTCAGAACAGAACATTCAGAGCAGATCAGAGCAGAACAGAACAGATCAGAACATTCAGAGCAGATCAGAACATTCAGAGCAGATCAGAGCAGATCAGAACATTCAGAGCAGATCAGAACATTCAGAGCAGATCAGAACAGATCAGAACATTCAGAGCAGAACAGAACAGATCAGAGCATTCAGAGCAGAACATTCAGAGCAGATCAGATCATAACAGAACAGAACATTCAGAGCAGATCAGAGCAGAACAGAACAGATCAGAACATTCAGAGCAGAACATTCAGAGCAGAACAGATCAGAACATTCAGAGCAGATCAGATCATAACAGAACAGAACAGAACATTCAGAGCAGATCAGAACATTCAGAGCAGATCAGGCCATAACAGAAGAGAACATTCAGAGCAGATCAGAACAGAGCAGAACAGATTAGAACATTCAGAGCAGATCAGAGCAGATCATATCAGAACAGAGCAGAACATTCAGAACAGATCAGAGCAGAACATTCAGAACAGAACAGAACAGATCAGAACATTCAGAACAGAACATTCAGAACAGATCAGATCAGAACATTCAGAGCAGATCAGAGCAGAACAGAACAGATCAGAACATTCAGAACAGAACATTCAGAGCAGAACAGAACATTCAGAGCAGAACAGAACAGATCAGAACATTCGGAACAGATCAGAACATTCGGAACAGATCAGAACATTCGGAACAGATCAGAACATTCGGAACAGATCAGAACATTCGGAACAGATCAGAACATTCGGAACAGATCAGAACATTCAGAGCAGATCAGAACAGAGCAGAACATTCAGAACAGAGCAGATCAGAGCAGAACATTCAGAGCAGATCAGAACAGAGCAGATCAGAGCAGAACATTCAGAACAGAGCAGATCAGAACATTCAGAGCAGATCAGAACAGAGCAGATCAGAGCAGAACATTCAGAACAGAGCAGATCAGAGCAGAGCAGAACATTCAGAACAGAGCAGATCAGAACATTCAGAGCAGATCAGAACAGAGCAGATCAGAGCAGAACATTCAGAACAGAACATTCAGAGTAGATCAGAACAGAGCAGATCAGAGCAGAGCAGAACATTCAGAACAGAGCAGATCAGAACATTCAGAACAGAGCAGATCAGAACATTCAGAACAGAACATTCAGAACAGAGCAGATCAGAGCAGAGCAGAACATTCAGAACACAGCAGATCAGAACATTCAGAACAGAGCAGATCAGAACATTCAGAACAGAGCAGATCAGAACAGATCAGATCAGAACAGAGCAGATCAGATCAGAACAGAGCAGATCAGAACAGATCAGAGCAGATCAGAACAGAGCAGAGCAGATCAGAACAGAGCAGATCAGAACAGAGCAGATCAGAGCAGATCAGAACAGAGCAGATCAGAACAGAGCAGATCAGAACAGAGCAGATCAGAACAGAGCAGATCAGAACAGAGCAGATCAGAACAGAGCAGATCAGAACAGAGCAGATCAGAGCAGAACATTCAGAACAGAGCAGAACAGAACATTCAGAACAGAACATTCAGAACAGAACATTCAGAACAGAACATTCAGAACAGAACATTCAGAACAGAACATTCAGAGCAGATCAGAGCAGATCAGAACGTTCAGAACAGAACATTCAGAACAGAACATTCAGAGCAGAACAGAACAGATCAGAACATTCAGAGCAGGTCAGAGCAGAACATTCAGATCAGAACATTCAGAACAGAACAATCAGAACAGAACAGATCAGAACAGAACATTCAGAACAGAACATTCAGAACAGAACATTCAGAACAGAACATTCAGAACAGAACATTCAGAACAGAACATTCAGAGCAGATCAGAGCAGATCAGAACGTTCAGAACAGAACATTCAGAGCAGAACAGATCAAATCAGAACAGAGCAGAACATTCAGAGCAGAACAGAACAGATCAGAACAGATCAGAACGTTCAGAACAGAACATTCAGATCAGAACATTCAGAGCAGAACAGAACAGATCAGAACATTCAGAGCAGGTCAGAGCAGAACATTCAGATCAGAACATTCAGAACAGAACATTCAGAACAGAACAATCAGAACAGAACAGATCAGAACAGAACATTCAGAACAGAACATTCAGAACAGAACATTCAGAACAGAACATTCAGAACAGAACATTCAGAACAGAACATTCAGAACAGAACATTCAGAACAGAACATTCAGAACAGAACATTCAGAACAGAACATTCAGAACAGAACATTCAGAGCAGATCAGAGCAGATCAGAACGTTCAGAACAGAACATTCAGAGCAGAACAGATCAAATCAGAACAGAGCAGAACATTCAGAGCAGATCAGAACAGATCAGAACGTTCAGAACAGAACAGATCATAACAGAACAGAACATTCAGAGCAGATCAGATCAAATCAGAACAGAGCAGAACATTCAGAGCAGATCAGATCAAATCAGAGCAGAGCAGAACATTCAGAGCAGATCAGAACATTCAGAGCAGATCAGAGCAGAACAGAACAGAACAGAACATTCAGAGCAGATCAGATCATAACAGAACAGAACATTCAGAGCAGATCAGATCATAACAGAACAGAACATTCAGAGCAGATCAGATCAAATCAGAACAGAGCAGAACATTCAGAGCAGATCAGATCAAATCAGAACAGAGCAGAACATTCAGAGCAGATCAGATCATAACAGAACAGAACATTCAGAGCAGATCAGATCATAACAGAACAGAACATTCAGAGCAGATCAGAGCAGATCAGAACATTCAGAGCAGATCAGAGCAGATCAGAACATTCAGAGCAGATCAGAACATTCAGAGCAGATCAGAACAGATCAGAACATTCAGAGCAGAACAGAACAGATCAGAGCATTCAGAGCGGAACAGAACAGAACATTCAGAGCAGATCAGATCATAACAGAACAGAACATTCAGAGCAGATCAGAGCAGAACAGAACAGATCAGAACATTCAGAGCAGAACATTCAGAGCAGAACAGATCAGAACATTCAGAGCAGATCAGATCATATCAGAACATTCAGAGCAGATCAGGCCATAACAGAAGAGAACATTCAGAGCAGATCAGAACAGAGCAGAACAGATTAGAACATTCAGAGCAGATCAGAGCAGATCATATCAGAACAGAGCAGAACATTCAGAACAGATCAGAGCAGAACATTCAGAACAGAACAGAACAGATCAGAACATTCAGATCAGAACAGATCAGATCAGAGCAGAACAGAACAGATCAGAACATATTAGAGCAGAACATTCAGAACAGAACATTCAGAACAGAACATTCAGAGCAGATCAGAACAGAGCAGATCAGAGCAGAACATTCAGAACAGAGCAGATCAGAGCAGAACATTCAGAGCAGATCAGAACAGAGCAGATCAGAGCAGAACATTCAGAACAGAGCAGATCAGAACATTCAGAGCAGATCAGAACAGAGCAGATCAGAGCAGAACATTCAGAACAGAGCAGATCAGAGCAGAGCAGAACATTCAGAACAGAGCAGATCAGAACATTCAGAGCAGATCAGAACAGAGCAGATCAGAGCAGAACATTCAGAACAGAACATTCAGAGTAGATCAGAACAGAGCAGATCAGAGCAGAACATTCAGAACAGAGCAGATCAGAGCAGAGCAGAACATTCAGAACAGAGCAGATCAGAACATTCAGAACAGAGCAGATCAGAACATTCAGAACAGAGCAGATCAGGACATTCAGAACAGAACATTCAGAACAGAGCAGATCAGAGCAGAGCAGAACATTCAGAACACAGCAGATCAGAACATTCAGAACAGAGCAGATCAGAACATTCAGAACAGAGCAGATCAGAACAGATCAGATCAGAACAGAGCAGATCAGAACAGATCAGAGCAGATCAGATCAGAGCAGATCAGAACAGAGCAGATCAGAACAGAGCAGATCAGAACAGAGCAGATCAGAACAGAGCAGATCAGAACAGAACAGAGCAGATCAGAACAGAGCAGATCAGAGCAGAACATTCAGAACAGAGCAGATCAGAACATTCAGAGCAGATCAGAACAGATCAGAACAGAACAGAGAAGATCAGAGCAGAACATTCAGAACAGAAAATTCAGAGCAGATCAGATCAGAACATTCAGAGCAGATCAGATCAGAACATTCAGAGCAGATCAGAACAGAGAAGATCAGAGCAGAACATTCAGAACAGAACATTCAGGGTAGATCAGAACAGAGCAGATCAGAGCAGAACATTCAGAACAGAGCAGATCAGAGCAGAGCAGAACATTCAGAACAGAGCAGATCAGAACATTCAGAACAGAGCAGATCAGAACATTCAGAACAGAGCAGATCAGAACATTCAGAGCAGATCAGAACATTCAGAGCAGATCAGAACAGAACAGAGAAGATCAGAGCAGAACATTCAGAACAGAGCAGAGCAGAGCAGAACATTCAGAACAGAGCAGAGCAGAACATTCAGAACAGAGCAGATCAGAACATTCAGAACAGAGCAGATCAGAACATTCAGAACAGAACATTCAGAACAGAGCAGATCAGAACAGAGCAGATCAGAGCAGAACATTCAGAACAGAGCAGAACATTCAGAGCAGATCAGAACAGAACAGAGAAGATCAGAGCAGAACATTCAGAACAGAACATTCAGAGCAGATCAGATCAGAACATTCAGAGCAGATCAGAGCAGAACAGAACAGATCAGAACATTCAGAGCAGGTCAGAACAGAACAGATCAGAACATTCAGAACAGATCAGAACATTCAGAGCAGGTCAGAGCAGAACAGAACAGATCAGAACATACAGAACAGAACATTCAGAGCAGAATAGAACAGATCAGAACATTCTGAACAGAACATTCTGAACAGAACATTCTGAACAGAACATTCTGAACAGAACATTCTGAACAGAACATTCAGAACAGAACATTCTGAACAGAACATTCAGAACAGAACATTCAGAACAGAACATTCAGAACAGAACATTCAGAACAGAACATTCAGAACAGAACATTCAGAACAGAACATTCAGAACAGAACATTCAGAGCAGAACATTCAGAACAGATCAGAACAGAGCAGATCAGAGCAGAACATTCAGAACAGAACATTCAGAGCAGATCAGATCAGAACATTCAGAGCAGATCAGAACAGAACAGAGAAGATCAGAGCAGAACATTCAGAACAGAACATTCAGAGCAGATCAGATCAGAACATTCAGAGCAGAACAGAACAGATCAGAACATTCAGAGCAGAACAGAACAGATCAGAACATTCAGAGCAGATCAGAGCAGAACAGAACAGATCAGAACATTCAGAACAGAACATTCAGAACAGATCAGATCAGAACATTCTGAACAGAACATTCTGAACAGTACATTCTGAACAGAACATTCTGAACAGAACATTCTGAACAGAACATTCTGAACAGAACATTCTGAACAGAACATTCTGAACAGAACATTCTGAACAGAACATTCTGAACAGAACATTCTGAACAGAACATTCTGAACAGAACATTCTGAACAGAACATTCTGAACAGAACATTCAGAACAGAACATTCAGAACAGAACATTCAGAACAGAACATTCTGAACAGAACATTCTGAACAGAACATTCTGAACAGAACATTCAGAACAGAACATTCAGAACAGAACATTCAGAACAGAACATTCAGAACAGAACATTCAGAACAGAACATTCAGAACAGAACATTCAGAGCAGAACATTCAGAACAGATCAGAACAGAGCAGATCAGAGCAGAACATTCAGAACAGAACATTCAGAGCAGATCAGATCAGAACATTCAGAGCAGATCAGAACAGAACAGAGAAGATCAGAGCAGAACATTCAGAACAGAACATTCAGAGCAGATCAGATCAGAACATTCAGAGCAGAACAGAACAGATCAGAACATTCAGAGCAGATCAGAGCAGAACAGAACAGATCAGAACATTCAGAACAGAACATTCAGAACAGATCAGATCAGAACATTCTGAACAGAACATTCTGAACAGTACATTCTGAACAGAACATTCTGAACAGAACATTCTGAACAGAACATTCTGAACAGAACATTCTGAACAGAACATTCTGAACAGAACATTCTGAACAGAACATTCTGAACAGAACATTCTGAACAGAACATTCTGAGCAGAACAGATCAGAGCAGAACAGAACAGATCAGAACAGATGAGAACATTCAGAGCAGAACATTCAGAGCAGATCAGAACAGAGCAGATCAGAACAGAACAGGTCAGATCAGAGCAGAACATTCAGAACAGGTCAGATCAGAGCAGAACATTCAGAGCAGAACATTCAGAGCAGAACATTCAGAGCAGAACATTCAGAACAGATCAGATCAGAGCAGAACATTCAGAACAGAGCAGATCAGAACATTCAGAGCAGATCAGAACAGAACAGAGAAGATCAGAGCAGAACATTCAGAACAGAACATCCAGAGCAGATCAGAGCAGAACAGAACAGATCAGAACATTCAGAGCAGATCAGATCAGAACATTCAGAACAGATCAGAACATTCAGAGCAGGTCAGAGCAGAATAGAACAGATCAGAACATTCTGAACAGAACATTCTGAACAGAACATTCTGAACAGAACATTCTGAACAGAACATTCTGAACAGAACATTCTGAACAGAACATTCTGAACAGAACATTCTGAACAGAACATTCTGAACAGAACATTCTGAACAGAACATTCTGAACAGAACATTCTGAACAGAACATTCTGAACAGAACATTCTGAACAGAACATTCTGAACAGAACATTCTGAACAGAACATTCTGAACAGAACATTCTGAACAGAACATTCAGAGCAGATCAGATCAGAGCAGAACAGAACAGATCGAGAACATTCAGAGCAGAACATTCAGAGCAGAACATTCAGAGCAGATCAGAACCGAGCAGATCAGAACAGAGCAGATCAGAACGTTCAGAACAGAACATTCAGAACAGATCAGAACAGAACAGAACAGATCAGAACATTCAGAACGTTCAGAACAGAACATTCAGAGCAGAACAGAACAGATCAGAACATTCAGAACAGAACAGAACATTCAGAGCAGATCAGAGCAGAACAGAACAGATCGAGAACATTCAGAGCAGAACATTCAGAGCAGAACATTCAGAGCAGATCAGAACCGAGCAGATCAGAACAGAGCAGATCAGAACGTTCAGAACAGAACATTCAGAACAGATCAGAACAGAACAGAACAGATCAGAACATTCAGAACGTTCAGAACAGAACATTCAGAGCAGAACAGAACAGATCAGAACATTCAGAACAGAACAGAACATTCAGAGCAGAACAGAACAGATCAGAACGTTCAGAACAGAACATTCAGAGCAGAACAGAACAGATCAGAGCAGAACAGAACAGATCAGAACATTCAGAGCAGATCAGAGCAGAACAGAACAGATCAGAACATTCAGAGCAGAACAGAACAGATCAGATCAGATCAGAACGTTCAGAACAGAACATTCAGAGCAGATCAGAGCAGAACAGAACAGATCAGAACATTCAGAGCAGATCAGAACATTCAGAGCAGATCAGAACATTCAGAGCAGATCAGAGCAGATCAGAACATTCAGAGCAGATCAGAACATTCAGAGCAGATCAGAACATTCAGAGCAGATCAGAACAGATCAGAACATTCAGAGCAGAACAGAACAGATCAGAGCATTCAGAGCGGAACAGAACAGAACATTCAGAGCAGATCAGATCATAACAGAACAGAACATTCAGAGCAGATCAGAGCAGAACAGAACAGATCAGAACATTCAGAGCAGAACATTCAGAGCAGAACAGATCAGAACATTCAGAGCAGATCAGATCATAACAGAACAGAACAGAACATTCAGAGCAGATCAGAACATTCAGAGCAGATCAGGCCATAACAGAAGAGAACATTCAGAGCAGATCAGAACAGAGCAGAACAGATTAGAACATTCAGAGCAGATCAGAGCAGATCATATCAGAACAGAGCAGAACATTCAGAACAGATCAGAGCAGAACATTCAGAACAGAACAGAACAGATCAGAACATTCAGAACAGAACATTCAGAACAGATCAGATCAGAACATTCAGAGCAGATCAGAGCAGAACAGAACAGATCAGAACATTCAGAACAGAACATTCAGAGCAGAACAGAACATTCAGAGCAGAACAGAACAGATCAGAACATTCGGAACAGATCAGAACATTCGGAACAGATCAGAACATTCGGAACAGATCAGAACATTCGGAACAGATCAGAACATTCAGAGCAGATCAGAACAGAGCAGAACATTCAGAACAGAGCAGATCAGAGCAGAACATTCAGAGCAGATCAGAACAGAGCAGATCAGAGCAGAACATTCAGAACAGAGCAGATCAGAACATTCAGAGCAGATCAGAACAGAGCAGATCAGAGCAGAACATTCAGAACAGAGCAGATCAGAGCAGAGCAGAACATTCAGAACAGAGCAGATCAGAACATTCAGAGCAGATCAGAACAGAGCAGATCAGAGCAGAACATTCAGAACAGAACATTCAGAGTAGATCAGAACAGAGCAGATCAGAGCAGAGCAGAACATTCAGAACAGAGCAGATCAGAACATTCAGAACAGAGCAGATCAGAACATTCAGAACAGAACATTCAGAACAGAGCAGATCAGAGCAGAGCAGAACATTCAGAACACAGCAGATCAGAACATTCAGAACAGAGCAGATCAGAACATTCAGAACAGAGCAGATCAGATCAGATCAGAACAGAGCAGATCAGAACAGATCAGAGCAGATCAGAACAGAGCAGATCAGAACAGAGCAGATCAGATCAGATCAGAACAGAGCAGATCAGAACAGAGCAGATCAGAACAGAGCAGATCAGAACAGAGCAGATCAGAACAGAGCAGATCAGAACAGAGCAGATCAGAGCAGAACATTCAGAACAGAGCAGAACAGAACATTCAGAACAGAACATTCAGAACAGAACATTCAGAACAGAACATTCAGAACAGAACATTCAGAGCAGATCAGAGCAGATCAGAACGTTCAGAACAGAACATTCAGAACAGAACATTCAGAGCAGAACAGAACAGATCAGAACATTCAGAGCAGGTCAGAGCAGAACATTCAGATCAGAACATTCAGAACAGAACAATCAGAACAGAACAGATCAGAACAGAACATTCAGAACAGAACATTCAGAACAGAACATTCAGAACAGAACATTCAGAACAGAACATTCAGAACAGAACATTCAGAACAGAACATTCAGAACAGAACATTCAGAACAGAACATTCAGAGCAGATCAGAGCAGATCAGAACGTTCAGAACAGAACATTCAGAGCAAAACAGATCAAATCAGAACAGAGCAGAACATTCAGAGCAGAACAGAACAGATCAGAACAGATCAGAACGTTCAGAACAGAACATTCAGAACAGAACATTCAGAGCAGAACAGAACAGATCAGAACATTCAGAGCAGGTCAGAGCAGAACATTCAGATCAGAACATTCAGAACAGAACAATCAGAACAGAACAGATCAGAACAGAACATTCAGAACAGAACATTCAGAACAGAACATTCAGAACAGAACATTCAGAACAGAACATTCAGAACAGAACATTCAGAACAGAACATTCAGAACAGAACATTCAGAACAGAACATTCAGAGCAGATCAGAGCAGATCAGAACGTTCAGAACAGAACATTCAGAGCAGAACAGATCAAATCAGAACAGAGCAGAACATTCAGAGCAGAACAGAACAGATCAGAACAGATCAGAACGTTCAGAACAGAACAGATCATAACAGAACAGAACATTCAGAGCAGATCAGATCAAATCAGAACAGAGCAGAACATTCAGAGCAGATCAGATCAAATCAGAACAGAGCAGAACATTCAGAGCAGATCAGAACATTCAGAGCAGATCAGAGCAGAACAGAACAGAACAGAACATTCAGAGCAGATCAGATCATAACAGAACAGAACATTCAGAGCAGATCAGATCATAACAGAACAGAACATTCAGAGCAGATCAGATCAAATCAGAACAGAGCAGAACATTCAGAGCAGATCAGATCAAATCAGAACAGAGCAGAACATTCAGAGCAGATCAGATCATAACAGAACAGAACATTCAGAGCAGATCAGATCATAACAGAACAGAACATTCAGAGCAGATCAGAGCAGATCAGAACATTCAGAGCAGATCAGAACATTCAGAGCAGATCAGAACATTCAGAGCAGATCAGAACAGATCAGAACATTCAGAGCAGAACAGAACAGATCAGAGCATTCAGAGCGGAACAGAACAGAACATTCAGAGCAGATCAGATCATAACAGAACAGAACATTCAGAGCAGATCAGAGCAGAACAGAACAGATCAGAACATTCAGAGCAGAACATTCAGAGCAGAACAGATCAGAACATTCAGAGCAGATCAGATCATAACAGAACAGAACATTCAGAGCAGATCAGATCATAACAGAACAGAACAGAACATTCAGAGCAGATCAGAACATTCAGAGCAGATCAGGCCATAACAGAAGAGAACATTCAGAGCAGATCAGAACAGAGCAGAACAGATTAGAACATTCAGAGCAGATCAGAGCAGATCATATCAGAACAGAGCAGAACATTCAGAACAGATCAGAGCAGAACATTCAGAACAGAACAGAACAGATCAGAACATTCAGATCAGAACAGATCAGATCAGAACATTCAGAGCAGATCAGAGCAGAACAGAACAGATCAGAACATTCGGAACAGATCAGAACATTCGGAGCAGATCAGATCAGAGCAGATCAGAACAGAACATATTAGAGCAGAACATTCAGAACAGAACATTCAGAGCAGATCAGAACAGAGCAGATCAGAGCAGAACATTCAGAACAGAGCAGATCAGAGCAGAACATTCAGAGCAGATCAGAACAGAGCAGATCAGAGCAGAACATTCAGAACAGAGCAGATCAGAACATTCAGAGCAGATCAGAACAGAGCAGATCAGAGCAGAACATTCAGAACAGAGCAGATCAGAGCAGAGCAGAACATTCAGAACAGAGCAGATCAGAACATTCAGAGCAGATCAGAACAGAGCAGATCAGAGCAGAACATTCAGAACAGAACATTCAGAGTAGATCAGAACAGAGCAGATCAGAGCAGAACATTCAGAACAGAGCAGATCAGAGCAGAGCAGAACATTCAGAACAGAGCAGATCAGAACATTCAGAACAGAGCAGATCAGGACATTCAGAACAGAACATTCAGAACAGAGCAGATCAGAGCAGAGCAGAACATTCAGAACACAGCAGATCAGAACATTCAGAACAGAGCAGATCAGAACATTCAGAACAGATCAGATCAGAACAGATCAGATCAGAACAGAGCAGATCAGAACAGATCAGAGCAGATCAGATCAGAGCAGATCAGAACAGAGCAGATCAGAACAGAGCAGATCAGAACAGAGCAGATCAGAACAGAGCAGATCAGAACAGAGCAGATCAGAACAGAACAGAGCAGATCAGAACAGAGCAGATCAGAGCAGAACATTCAGAACAGAGCAGATCAGAACATTCAGAGCAGATCAGAACAGATCAGAACAGAACAGAGAAGATCAGAGCAGAACATTCAGAACAGAAAATTCAGAGCAGATCAGATCAGAACATTCAGAGCAGATCAGATCAGAACATTCAGAGCAGATCAGAACAGAACAGAGAAGATCAGAGCAGAACATTCAGAACAGAACATTCAGGGTAGATCAGAACAGAGCAGATCAGAGTAGAACATTCAGAACAGAGCAGATCAGAGCAGAGCAGAACATTCAGAACAGAGCAGATCAGAACATTCAGAACAGAGCAGATCAGAACATTCAGAACAGAACATTCAGAACAGAGCAGATCAGAGCAGAGCAGAACATTCAGAACACAGCAGATCAGAACATTCAGAACACAGCAGATCAGAACATTCAGAACAGAGCAGATCAGAACAGAGCAGATCAGAACAGAGCAGATCAGAACAGATCAGAGCAGATCAGAACAGAGCAGATCAGAACAGAGCAGATCAGAACAGAGCAGATCAGAACAGAGCAGATCAGAACAGAGCAGAGCAGATCAGAACAGAACAGAACAGAGCAGATCAGAACAGAGCAGATCAGAGCAGAACATTCAGAACAGAGCAGAACAGAACATTCAGAACAGAACATTCAGAACAGAACATTCAGAACAGAACATTCAGAACAGAACATTCAGAACAGAACATTCAGAACAGAACATTCAGAACAGAACATTCAGAACAGAACATTCAGAGCAGAACATTCAGAGCAGATCAGAGCAGATCAGAACATTCAGAACAGAACATTCAGAACAGAACATTCAGAACAGAACATTCAGAACAGAACATTCAGAGCAGAACAGAACAGATCAGAACATTCAGATCAGAACATTCAGATCAGAACATTCAGATCAGAACATTCAGAACAGATCAGAACAGAACATTCAGAACAGAACATTCAGAACAGAACATTCAGAACAGAACATTCAGAACAGAACATTCAGAACAGAACATTCAGAGCAGATCAGAGCAGATCAGAACGTTCAGAACAGAACATTCAGAGCAGAACAGATCAAATCAGAACAGAGCAGAACATTCAGAACAGAACAGATCATAACAGAACAGAACATTCAGAGCAGATGAGATCAAATCAGAACAGAGCAGAACATTCAGAGCAGATCAGATCAAATCAGAACAGAGCAGAACATTCAGAGCAGATCAGAACATTCAGAGCAGATCAGAACAGAACAGAACATTCAGAGCAGATCAGATCATAACAGAACAGAACATTCAGAGCAGATCAGATCATAACAGAACAGAACATTCAGAGCAGATCAGATCAAATCAGAACAGAGCAGAACATTCAGAGCAGATCAGATCAAATCAGAACAGAGCAGAACATTCAGAGCAGATCAGATCATAACAGAACAGAACATTCAGAGCAGATCAGATCATAACAGAACAGAACATTCAGAGCAGATCAGAACATTCAGAGCAGATCAGAGCAGATCAGAACATTCAGAGCAGATCAGAACATTCAGAGCAGATCAGAACAGATCAGAACATTCAGAGCAGAACAGAACAGATCAGAGCATTCAGAGCGGAACAGAACAGAACATTCAGAGCAGATCAGATCATAACAGAACAGAACATTCAGAGCAGATCAGAGCAGAACAGAACAGATCAGAACATTCAGAGCAGAACATTCAGAGCAGAACAGATCAGAACATTCAGAGCAGATCAGATCATAACAGAACAGAACAGAACATTCAGAGCAGATCAGAACATTCAGAGCAGATCAGGCCATAACAGAAGAGAACATTCAGAGCAGATCAGAACAGAGCAGAACAGATTAGAACATTCAGAGCAGATCAGAGCAGATCATATCAGAATAGAGCAGAACATTCAGAACAGAACATTCAGAACAGATCAGATCAGAACATTCAGAGCAGATCAGAGCAGAACAGAACAGATCAGAACTTTCAGAACAGAACATTCAGAGCAGAACAGAACAGATCAGAACATTCGGAACAGATCAGAACATTCGGAGCAGATCAGATCAGAGCAGATCAGAACAGAACATATTAGAGCAGAACATTCAGAACAGAACATTCAGAGCAGAACATTCAGAACAGAGCAGATCATAGCAGAACATTCAGAACAGAGCAGATCAGAGCAGAACATTCAGAGCAGATCAGAACAGAGCAGATCAGAGCAGAACATTCAGAACAGAGCAGATCAGAACATTCAGAGCAGATCAGAACAGAGCAGATCAGAGCAGAGCAGAACATTCAGAACAGAGCAGATCAGAACATTCAGAGCAGATCAGAACAGAGCAGATCAGAGCAGAACATTCAGAACAGAACATTCAGAGTAGATCAGAACAGAGCAGATCAGAGCAGAACATTCAGAACAGAGCAGATCAGAGCAGAACATTCAGAACAGAGCAGATCAGAGCAGAGCAGAACATTCAGAACAGAGCAGATCAGAACATTCAGAACAGAGCAGATCAGAACATTCAGAACAGAACATTCAGAACAGAGCAGATCAGAGCAGAGCAGAACATTCAGAACACAGCAGAGCAGAACATTCAGAACACAGCAGATCAGAACATTCAGAGCAGATCAGAACAGATCAGATCAGAACAGATCAGATCAGAACAGATCAGAGCAGATCAGAACAGAGCAGATCAGATCAGAACAGAGCAGATCAGAACAGAGCAGATCAGAGCAGAGCAGAGCAGATCAGAACAGAACAGAGCAGAGCAGATCAGAGCAGAACATTCAGAACAGAGCAGATCAGAACATTCAGAGCAGATCAGATCAGAACATTCAGAGCAGATCAGAGCAGATCAGAACATTCAGAACAGAAAATTCAGAGCAGATCAGATCAGAACATTCAGAGCAGATCAGATCAGAACATTCAGAGCAGATCAGAACAGATCAGAACAGAACAGAGAAGATCAGAGCAGAACATTCAGAACAGAACATTCAGAGCAGATCAGATCAGAACATTCAGAGCAGATCAGAACAGATCAGAACGTTTAGATCAGAACAGAACAGAGCAGATCAGAACAGAGCAGATCAGAACAGAGCAGATCAGAACAGAGCAGATCAGAACAGAGCAGATCAGAACAGAGCAGATCAGAACATTCAGATCAGAACGTTTAGATCAGAACAGAGCAGATCAGAACAGAGCAGATCAGAACAGAGCAGATCAGAACAGAGCAGATCAGAACAGATCAGAACGTTCAGATCAGATCAGAACAGAACAGAGCAGATCAGAACAGATCAGAACAGAGCAGATCAGAACAGATCAGATCAGAACAGATCAGAACGTTCAGATCAGAACAGATCAGAACGTTTAGAGCAGATCAGAACAGAGCAGATCAGAACAGAGCAGATCAGAACAGAGCAGATCAGAACAGAGCAGATCAGAACAGATCAGAACGTTCAGATCAGAACAGATCAGAACGTTTATATCAGAACAGAACAGAGCAGATCAGAACAGAGCAGATCAGAACAGAGCAGATCAGAACAGATCAGAACGTTCAGAACAGAGCAGATCAGAACAGATCAGAACGTTTAGATCAGAACAGAGCAGATCAGATCAGAACAGATCAGAACAGAGCAGATCAGAACGTTTAGATCAGAACAGAACAGAGCAGATCAGAACAGAGCAGATCAGAACAGAGCAGATCAGAACAGAGCAGATCAGAACAGAGCAGATCAGAACAGAGCAGATCAGAACAGATCAGAACGTTCAGATCAGAACAGATCAGAACGTTCAGATCAGAACAGATCAGAACGTTTATATCAGAACAGAACAGAGCAGATCAGAACAGAGCAGATCAGAACAGAGCAGATCAGAACAGAGCAGATCAGAACAGAGCAGATCAGAACAGATCAGAACGTTCAGAACAGAGCAGATCAGAACAGATCAGAACGTTTAGATCAGAACAGAGCAGATCAGATCAGAACAGATCAGAACAGAGCAGATCAGAACAGATCAGAACGTTTAGATCAGAACAGAACAGAGCAGATCAGAACAGAGCAGATCAGAACAGAGCAGATCAGAACAGAGCAGATCAGAACAGAGCAGATCAGAACAGAGCAGATCAGAACAGATCAGAACATTCAGATCAGAACAGATCAGAACGTTCAGAACAGAGCAGATCAGATCAGAACAGAGCAGATCAGAACAGAGCAGATCAGAACAGAGCAGATCAGAACAGAGCAGAACGTTCAGATCAGAACAGATCAGAACAGAGCAGATCAGAACAGATCAGAACGTTCAGAACAGATCAGAACGTTCAGAACAGATCAGAACGTTCAGAACAGATCAGAACAGAGCAGATCAGAACAGAGCAGATCAGAACAGAGCAGATCAGAACAGAGCAGATCAGATGAGAGCAGATCAGAACAGATCAGAACGTTCAGAACAGAGCAGATCAGAACAGAGCAGATCAGAACAGATCAGAACAGAGCAGATCAGAACAGAGCAGATCAGAACAGAGCAGATCAGAACAGAGCAGATCAGAGCAGATCAGAACAGATCAGAACAGATCAGAACGTTCAGATCAGAACAGATCAGAACAGAACAGATCAGAACAGATCAGAACAGAACAGATCAGAACAGAACAGAGCAGATCAGAACAGAGCACATCAGAACAGAGCAGATCAGAACAGAGCAGATCAGAACAGAGCAGATCAGAACAGAGCAGATCAGAACGTTCAGAACAGAGCAGATCAGATCAGATCAGAACATTCAGATCAGAACAGATCAGAACGTTCAGATCAGAACAGATCAGAACGTTCAGAACAGAGCAGATCAGAACAGATCAGAAAAGAGCAGATCAGAACAGATCAGAACGTTCAGAACAGAGCAGATCAGAACAGAGCAGATCAGAACAGAGCAGATCAGAACAGATCAGAACAGAGCAGATCAGAACAGATCAGAACGTTCAGAGCAGATCAGAACAGAGCAGATCAGAACAGAGCAGATCAGATCAGAACAGATCAGAACAGAACAGATCAGAACAGAACAGATCAGAACGTTCAGAACAGAGCAGATCAGAACAGAACAGATCAGAACAGAACAGATCAGAACAGAGCAGATCAGATCAGAACAGATCAGAACAGAACAGATCAGAACGTTCAGAACAGAACAGAACAGAGCAGATCAGAACAGAGCAGATCAGAACAGAGCAGATCAGAACAGAGCAGATCAGAACAGAGCAGATCAGAACAGAGCAGATCAGAACAGAGCAGATCAGAACAGAGCAGATCAGAACGTTCAGAACAGAGCAGATCAGATCAGATCAGAACATTCAGATCAGAACAGATCAGAACGTTCAGATCAGAACAGATCAGAACGTTCAGAACAGAGCAGATCAGAACAGATCAGAAAAGAGCAGATCAGAACAGATCAGAACGTTCAGAACAGAGCAGATCAGAACAGAGCAGATCAGAACAGAGCAGATCAGAACAGATCAGAACAGAGCAGATCAGAACAGAGCAGATCAGAACAGAGCAGATCAGAACAGATCAGAACGTTCAGAGCAGATCAGAACAGAGCAGATCAGAACAGAGCAGATCAGATCAGAACAGATCAGAACAGAACAGATCAGAACAGAACAGATCAGAACGTTCAGAACAGAGCAGATCAGAACAGAACAGATCAGAACGTTCAGAACAGAACAGATCAGAACAGAGCAGATCAGATCAGAACAGATCAGAACAGAACAGATCAGAACGTTCAGAACAGAGCAGATCAGAACAGAACAGATCAGAACGTTCAGAACAGAACAGATCAGAACGTTCAGATCAGAGCAGAACAGATCAGAGCAAAATTTTTTTTAAATTCTTTCATGGGATGTGTGCGTCGCTGGCTGGGCCTGCATTTATTGCCCATCCCTAATTGCCCTCAGGAAGGTGGTGGTGAGCTGCAGTCCATGTGTGGTAGGTTTACCCACAGTGCTGTCAGGAAGGGAGTTCCAGGATTTTGACCCAGCGACAGTGAAGGAACGGTGATATAGTTCCAAGTCAGAATGGTGTGTGACTTGGATGGGAGCTTGCAGGTGGTGGTGTTCCTGTGTATTTGCTACCCTTGTCCTTCTAGTTGGTAGAGGTCGCGGGTTTGGAAGGTGCTGTCTAAGGAGCCTTGGTGCATTGCTGCAGTGCATCTTGTAGATGGTACACACTGCTGCCACTGTGTGTCGGTGGTGGAGGGAGTGAATGTTTGTAGATGGGGTGCCAATCAAGTGGGCTGCTTTGTCCTGGATGGTGTCGAGCTTCTTGAGTGTTGTTGGAACTGCATCCATCCAGGCAAGTGGAGAGTATTCCATCACACTCCTGACTTGTGTCTTGTAGATGGTGGACAGGCTTTGGGGAGTCAGGAGGTGAGTTACTCGCCTCAGGATTCCTAGCCTCTGACCTGTTCTTGTAGCCACGGTATTTATATGGCTTCTCCAGTTCAGTTTCTGGTCAATGGTAGCCCCTAGGATGTTGATAGTGGGGGATTCAGCGATGGTAATGCCATTGAATGTCAAGGGGAGATGGTTAGATTCTCTATTGTTGGAGATGGTCATTGCCTGGCACTTGTGTGGCGCGAATGTTACTTGCCACTTATCAGCCCAAGCCTGGATATTGTCCAGATCTTACTGCATTTCTACACGGACTGCTTCAGTATCTCAGGAGTTGCGAATGGTGCTAAACATTGTGCAATCATCAGCGAACATCCCCACTTCTGACCTTATGATTGAAGGAAGGTCATTGATGAAGCAGCTGAAGATGGTTTGGCCGAGGACACTACCCTGAGGAACTCCTGCAGTGATGTCCTGGAGCTCAGATGATTGACCTCCAACAACCACAACCATCTTCCTTTGCGCTCGGTATGACTCCAACCAGCGGAGAGTTTTCCCCCCTGATTCCCTTTGACCTCAGTTTTGCTCGGACTCCTTGATGCCATACTCGGTCAAATGCTGTCTTGATGTCAAGGGCAGTCACTGTCATCTCACAGAACAGATCAGATCAGAACACAACAGATCAGATCAAAACAAAACAAAACACTCTCACCACAGCCTCTCGGGCCTCGGCTCTTTTTCTCTCCCAGCTCCTCTCGCCTGAGCTTGATGTTTCTAATGTTGGTAATGTTGTTGAATCCATACTGTTTCTCAAGCTCCTTCAACTGTCTGTAGGTGAATTGGTTTCCATTATCACCTATCACCCTTTCTGAAATCCCCTATTCAACAAACAGGACGTGGACTGCTGTGGCAATTGTTGTCGTTCTCAAATCTTTTACTTTTCTGATGAATTGGAATTTTGAGTAATAGTCTACAACTATAACATACCAGTATTGGTCACTTGTGATAAGTCACTCCCACTTGTGCCATGGTCTGGGTGGTACCATCATCCCTGCTCTGTTCCTGCTGCTATTTCTCTGCCCTCCGATTCCCGCACTGCTCCCGCTGCTCACTCACTACACCCTCCGATCCCGGCTTCGGTCTCGATCCTCTCTCACTCCACCCTCCGATTCCCGCAATTCTCCCGCTGCTCTCTCACTCCACCCTCCGATCCCCGCTCTGGACTCGATCCTCTCTTAGTCCACCCTCTGATCCCAGCTATGGTCTCGATCCTCTCTCACTCCACCCTCCGACCCCTGCTGTGGTCTCGATCCTCTCTCACTCCACCCTCCGATCCCCGCTCTGCTCCCGCTGCTCTCTCACTCCACCCTCTGATCCCAACTCTGGTATCGATCCTCTCTAATTCCAACCTCCGATCCCCGCACTGCTCCCGCTGCTCTCTCACTCCACCCTCCGACCCCTGCTGTGGTCTCGATCCTCTCTCACTCCACCCTCCGATCCCCGCTCTGCTCCCGCTGCTCTCTCACTCCACCCTCTGATCCCAGCTCTGGTCTCGATCCTCTCTCATTCCACCCTCCGATCACCGCTCCGGATTCAATCTCTCTCACTCCACCCTCCGTTCCCCACTCTGCTCCCGCTGCTCTCTCACTCCACCCTCTGATCCCAGCTCTGGTCTCGATCCTCTCTCACTCCATCCTCTGATCACAGCACTGGTCTCGATCCTCTCTCACTCCACCCTCCGATCACAGCTCTGGTCTCGATCCTCTCTCACTCCACCCTCTGATCCCAGCTCTGGTCTCGATCCTCTCACACTCCATCCTCCGATCCCAGCTCTGGTCTCGATCCTCTCTTACTCCACCCTCTGATCCCAGCTCTGGTCTCGATCCCATCTCACTCCACCCTCCGATCACAGCTCTGGTCTCGCTGCTCTCCCACTCCACCCTCCGATCCCTGCTCTGGTCTCGATCCTCTCTCACTCCAATCTCCGATCACAGCTCTGGTCTCGATCCTCTCTCACTCCACCCTCTGATCCCCGCTCTGGTCTCAATCCTCTCTCACTCCACCCTCTGATCCCACCTCTGGTCTCAATCCTCTCTCACTCCACCCTCTGATCCCAGCTCTGGTCTCAATCCTCTCTCACTCCACCCTCCAATCACAGCTCTGGTCTCGATCCTCTCTTACTCCACCCTCTGATCCCTGCTCTGGTCTCGATCCTCTCTCACTCCACCCTCCGATCACAGCTCTGGTCTCGCTGCTCTCCCACTCCACCCTCCGATCCCAGCTCTGGTCTCGATCCTCTCTCACTCCACCCTCCGATCCCAGCTCTGGTATCGATCCTCTCTCACTCCACCCTCTGATCCCTGCTCTGGTCTCGATCCTCTCTCTCTCCACCCTCCGATCACAGCTCTGGTCTCGATCCTCTCTCACTCCACCCTCCGATCCCCGCTCTGGTCTCGATCCTCTCTCACTCCACCCTCCGATCCCAGCTCTGGTCTCAATCCTCTCTCACTCCACCCTCCGATCACAGCTCTGGTCTCGATCCTCTCTTACTCCACCCTCTGATCCCTGCTCTGGTCTTGATCCTCTCTCACTCCACCCTCCGATCCCGGCTCTGGATTCGATCCTCTCTCACTCCACCCTCCGATTCCCGCACTGCTCCCACTGCTCTCTCACTCCATCCTCCGATCCCCGCTCTGGTCTCAGTCCTCTCTCACTCCACCCTCTGATCCCAGCTCTGGTCTCAATCCTCTCTCACTCCACCCTCCGATTCCCTCTCTTGTCTCGATCCTCTCACACTCCACCCTCCGATTCCCGCACTGCTCCCACTGCTCTCTCACTCCACACTCCGATCCCTGCTCTGGTCCCGATCCCCTCTCACTCCATCCTCCGATCCCCACTCTGGTCTGAGTCCTCTCTCACTCCACCCTCTGATCCCAGCTCTGGTCTCAATCCTCTCTCACTCCACCCTCCGATTCCCGCTCTTGTCTCGAACCTCTCTCACTCCACCCTCCGATTCCCGCACTGCTCCCACTGCTCTCTCACTCCACCCTCCGATCCCTGCTCTGGTCCCGATCCCCTCTCACTCCACCCTCCGATCCCTGCTCTGGTTTCGATCTTCTCCCACTCCACCCTCCGATCCCCGCTCTGGTCTCAATCCTCTCTCACTCCACCCTCTGATTCCTGCTCTGGTCTCGCTGCTCTCCCACTCCACCCTCCGATCCCTGCTCTGGTCTCACTGCTGTCTCACTCCACCCTCCGATCCCTGCTCTGGTCTCGCTGCTCTCCCACTCCACCCTCCGATCCCTGCTCTGGTCTCACTGCTCTCTCACTCCACTCTCCGATCCCTGCTCTGGTCTCGATCCTCTCTCACTCCACCCTCCGATCCCTGCTCTGCTCCAACTGCTCACTCCACCCTCCTATCCCCGCTCTGGTCTCGCTGCTGTCTCACTCCACCCACCGATCCCTGCTGTGTTCTCAATCCTCTCTCACTCAACCCTCCGATCCCTGCTCTGGTCTCGATTCTCACTCACTCCACCCTCCGATCCCTGCTCTGGTCTCGATCCTCTCTCCCTCCACCCTCCGATCCCCGCTCTGGTCTCGATCCTCTCTCACTCCACCCTCTGATCCCAGCTCTGGTCTCGATCCTCACTGACTCCAACCTCCGATCCCCACACAGGTCTCGCTGATCTCCCACTCCACCCTCCGATCCCAGCTCTGGTCTCGATCCTCTCTCACTCCACCCTCTGATCCAGCTATGGCCTCGATCCTCTCTCACTCCACCCTCTGATGCCTGCTCTTGTCTCGATCCTCTCTCACTCCACCCTCAGATCCACGCTCTGGTCCCGCTGCTCTCTCACTCCACCCTCCGATCCCAGATCTTGTCTCGATCCTCTCTCACTCCACCCTCTGATCCCTGTTCTGGTCTCGATCCTCTCTCACTCCACCCTCTGATCCCAGCTCTGCTCCCGCTTCTGCTCACTCCACCCTCCGATCCCAGCTCTGGTCTCGATCCTCTCACACTCCACCCTCTGATCCCAGCTCTGGTCTCGATCCACTCTCACTCCACCCTCTGATCCCAACTCTTATCTCAATCCTCTCTCACTCCACCCTCCGATCCCCGCTCTGGACTCGATCCTCTCTCACTCCACCCTCCGATCCCCGCTCTGCTCCCGCTGCTCTCTCACTACACCCTCCGATCACAGCTCTGGTCTCAATCCTCTCTCACTCCACCCTCTGATCCCAGCTCTGGTCTCAATCTTCTCTCACTCCATCCTCCGATTCCCGCTCTGGTCCCGATCCCCTCTCACTCCCCCCTCCGATCCCTGCTCTGGTCTCGATCCTCTCCCACTCCACCCTCTGATCCCCGCTCTGTTCTCGATCCTCTCTCACTCCACCCTCCGATTCCCGCACTGCTCCCACTGCTCTCTCACTCCATCCTCCGATCCCCGCTCTGGTCTCAGTCCTCTCTCACTCTACCCTCCGATCCCCGCTCTAGTCTCAGTCCTCTCTCACTCCACCCTCTGATCCCAGCTCTGGTCTCGATCCTCTCTCACTCCATCCTCCGATCCCAGCTCTGGTCTCGATCCTCTCTCACTCCACACTCCGATCCCCGCTCTGGTCTCGATCCTCTCTTACTCCACCCTCTGATCCCTGCTCTGGTCTTGATCCTCTCTCACTCCACCCTCCGATCCCGGCTCTGGATTCGATCCTCTCTCACTCCACCCTCTGATTCCCGCACTGCTCCCACTGCTCTCTCACTCCATCCTCCGATCCCCGCTCTGGTCTCAGTCCTCTCTCACTCCACCCTCTGATCCCAGCTCTGGTCTCAATCCTCTCTCACTCCACCCTCCGATTCCCTCTCTTGTCTCGATCCTCTCACACTCCACCCTCCGATTCCCGCACTGCTCCCACTGCTCTCTCACTCCATCCTCCGATCCCCACTCTGGTCTGAGTCCTCTCTCACTCCACCCTCTGATCCCAGCTCTGGTCTCAATCCTCTCTCACTCCAGCCTCCGATTCCCGCTCTTGTCTCGAACCTCTCTCACTCCACCCTCCGATTCCCGCACTGCTCCCACTGCTCTCTCACTCCACCCTCCGATCCCTGCTCTGGTCCCGATCCCCTCTCACTCCACCCTCCGATCCCTGCTCTGGTTTCGATCTTCTCCCACTCCACCCTCCGATCCCCGCTCTGGTCTCAATCTTCTCTCACTCCACCCTCTGATTCCTGCTCTGGTCTCGCTGCTCTCCCACTCCACCCTCCGATCCCTGCTCTGGTCTCACTGCTGTCTCACTCCACCCTCCGATCCCTGCTCTGGTCTCGCTGCTCTCCCACTCCACCCTCCGATCCCTGCTCTGGTCTCACTGCTCTCTCACTCCACTCTCCGATCCCTGCTCTGGTCTCGATCCTCTCTCACTCCACCCTCCGATCCCTGCTCTGCTCCTACTGCTCACTCCACCCTCCTATCCCCGCTTTGGTCTCGCTGCTGTCTCACTCCACCCACCGATCCCTGCTGTGTTCTCAATCCTCTCTCACTCAACCCTCCGATCCCTGCTCTGGTCTCGATTCTCTCTCACTCCACCCTCTGATCCCTCCTCTGGTCTCGATCCTCTCTCTCTCTCCACCCTCCGATCCCTGCTCTGGTCTCGATCCTCTCTCCCTCCACCCTCCGATCCCCACTCTGGTCTCGATCCTCTCTCACTCCACCCACCGATCACAGCTCTGGTCTCGCTGATCTCCCACTCCACCCTCCGATCCCAGCTCTGGTCTCGATCCTCTCTCACTCCACCCTCTGATCCAGCTATGGCCTCGATCCTCTCTCACTCCACCCTCTGATGCCTGCTCTTGTCTCGATCCTCTCTCACTCCACCCTCAGATCCACGCTCTGGCCCCGCTGCTCTCTCACTCCACCCTCCGATCCCAGCTCTTGTCTCGATCCTCTCTCACTCCACCTTCTGATCCCTGCTCTGGTCTCGATCCTCTCTCACTCCACCCTCTGATCCCAGCTCTGCTCCCGCTTCTGCTCACTCCACCCTCCGATCCCAGCTCTGGTCTCGATCCTCTCACACTCCACCCTCTGATCCCAGCTCTGGTCTCGATCCACTCTCACTCCACCCTCTGATCCCAACTCTTATCTCAATCCTCTCTCACTCCACACTCCGATCCCCGCTCTGGACTCGATCCTCTCTCACTCCACCCTCCGATCACAGCTCTAGTCTCAATCCTCTCTCACTCCACCCTCTGATCCCAGCTCTGGTCTCAATCTTCTCTCACTCCATCCTCCGATTCCCGCTCTGGTCTCGATCCTCTCTCACTCCACCCTCTGATCCCAGTTCTGGTCTCGATCCTCTCTCACTCCACCCTCCGATCCACGCTCTGGTCTCGATCCTCTCTCACTCCACCCTCTGATCCCAGCTCTGGTCTCAATCCTCTCTCACTCCACCGTCCGATTCCCGCTCTGGTCTCGATCCTCTCTCACTCCACCCTCCGATTCCCGCACTTCTCCCACTGCTCTCTCACTCCATCCCCCGATCCCCGCTCTGGGCTCAGTCCTCTCTCACTCTACCCTCCGATCACAGCACTGGTCTCGATTCTCTCTCACTCCATCCTCTGATCCCCTGCTCTGGTTTCAGTCCCCTCTCACTCCCCCCTCCGATCCCTGCTCTGGTCCCGATCCCCTCTCACTCCCCCCTCCGATCCCTGCTCTGGTCTCGATCCTCTCCCACTCCACCCTCCGATCCCCGCTCTGTTCTCGATCCTCTCTCACTCCACCCTCCGATCCCTGTTCTGGTCTCGATCCTCTCTCACTCCACCCTCTGATCCCAGCTCTGGTCTCAATCCTCTCTCACTCCACCCTCCGATCACAGCTCTGGTCTCGATCCTCTCTTACTCCACCCTCTGATCCCTGCTCTGGTCTCGATCCTCTCTCACTCCACCCTCCGAACCCCGCTCTGGATTCGATCCTCTCTCACTCCACCCTCCGATCACAGCTCTGGTATCGATCCTCTCTCACTCCACCCTCTGATCCCTGCTCTGGTTTCGATCCTCTCTCACTCCACCCTCCGATCACAGCTCTGGTCTCGATCCTCTCTCACTCCACCCTCCGATCCCCGCTCTGGTCTCGATCCTCTCTCACTCCACCCTCCGATCCCAGCTCTGGACTCAATCCTCTCTCACTCCACCCTCCGATCACAGCTCTGGTCTCGATCCTCTCTTACTCCACCCTCTGATCCCTGCTCTGGTCTCGATCCTCTCTCACTCCACCCTCCGATCCCCGCTCTGGATTCGATCCTCTCTCACTCCACCCTCCGATCACAGCTCTGGTCTCGCTGCTCTCCCACTCCACCCTCCGATCCCAGCTCTGGTCTCGATCCTCTCTCACTCCACCCTCCGATCACAGCTCTGGTATCGATCCTCTCTCACTCCACCCTCTGATCCCTGCTCTGGTCTCGATCCTCTCTAACTCCACCCTCCTATCACAGCTCTGGTCTCGATCCACTCTCACTCCACCCTCTGATCCCAGCTCTGGTCTCGATCCTCACTGACTCCAACCTCCGATCCCCGCACTGGTCTCGCTGATCTCCCACTCCACCCTCCGATCCCAGCTCTGGTCTCGATCCTCTCTCACTCCACCCTCTGATCCAGCTATGGTCTCGATCTTCTCTCACTCCACCCTCTGATGCCTGCTCTTGTCTCGATCCTCTCTCACTCCACCCTCAGATCCACGCTCTGCTCCCGCTGCTCTCTCACTCCACCCTCCGATCCCAGCTCTGGTCTCGATCCTCTCTCACTCCACCCTCTGATCCCTCCTCTGGTCTCAATCCTCTCTCTCTCCACCCTCCGATCCCTGCTCTGGTCTCGATCCTCTCTCACTCCACCCTCCGATCCCCGCTCTGGTCTCAATCCTCTCTCACTCCACCCTCCGATCCCCGCTCTGGTCTCGATCCTCTCTCACTCCACCCTCTGATCCCAGGTCTGGTCGCAATCCTCTCTCACTCCACCCTCCGATTCCCGCTCTGGTCTCGATCCTTTCTCACTCCACGCTCCGATTCCCGCACTGCTCCCACTGCTCTGTCACTCCATCTTCCGATCCCCGCTCTGGTCTCAGTCCTCTCTCACTCTACCCTCCGATCACAGCACTGGTCTCGATCCTCTCTCACTCCACCCTCTGATCCCAGCTCTGGTCTCGATCCTCTCTCACTCCACCCTCTGATCCCAGCTCTGGTCTCGATCCTCTCTCACTCCACCCTCTGATCCCCTGCTCTGGTCTCGATCCTCTCTCACTCCACCTTCCGATCCCTGCTCTGGTCCCGATCCCCTCTCACTGCACCCTCCGATCCCTGCTCTGGTCTCGATCCTCTCCCACTCCACCCTCCGATCCCCGCACTGGTCTCGATCCTCTCTCACTCCACCCTCCGATTCCCGCACTGCTCCCATTGCTCTCTCACTCCATCCTCCGATCCCCGCTCTGGTCTCAGTCCTCTCTCACTCTACCCTCCGATCCCCGCTCTAGTCTCAGTCCTCTTTCACTCCACCCTCCGATCCCTGCTCTGGTCTCGATCCTCTCTCACTCCACCCTCCGATCCCTGCTCTGGTATCGATCCTCTCTCACTCCACCCTCCGATCCCCGCTCTGGTCTCGATCCTCTCTCACTCCACCCTCCGATTCCCGCACTGCTCCCACTGCTCTCTCACTCCATCCTCCGATCCTCGCTCTGGTCTGAGTCCTCTCTCACTCCACCCTCTGATCCCAGCTCTGGTCTCAATCCTCTCTCACTCCACCCTCCGATTCCCGTTCTTGTCTCGAACCTCTCTCACTCCACCCTCCGATTCCCGCACTGCTCCCACTGCTCTCTCACTCCACCCTCCGATCCCTGCTCTGGTCCCGATCCCCTCTCACTCCACCCTCCGATCCCTGCTCTGGTTTCGATCTTCTCCCACTCCACCCTCCGATCCCCGCTCTCGTCTCAATCCTCTCTCACTCCACCCTCTGATTCCTGCTCTGGTCTCGCTGCTCTCCCACTCCACCCTCCGATCCCTGCTCTGGTCTCACTGCTCTCTCACTCCACCCTCCGATCCCTGCTCTGGTCTCGCTGCTCTCCCACTCCACCCTCCGATCCCTGCTCTGGTCTCACTGCTCTCTCACTCCACTCTCCGATCCCTGCTCTGGTCTCGATCCTCTCTCACTCAACCCTCCGATCCCTGCTCTGCTCCTACTGCTCACTCCACCCTCCTATCCCCGCTCTGGTCTCGCTGCTGTCTCACTCCACCCACCGATCCCTGCTGTGTTCTCAATCCTCTCTCACTCAACCCTCCGATCCCTGCTCTGGTCTCGATCCTCTCTCACTCCACCCTCTGATCCCAGCTCTGGTCGCAATCCTCTCTCACTCCACCCTCCGATTCCCGCTCTGGTCTCGATCCTATCTCACTCCACCCTCCGATTCCCGCACTGCTCCCACTGCTCTCTCACTCCATCCTCCGATCCCCGCTCTGGTCTCAGTCCTCTCTCACTCTACCCTCCGATCCCCGCTCGAGTCTCAGTCCTCTCTCACTCCACACTCTGATCCCAGCTCTGGTCTCAATCCTCTCTCACTCCACCCTCCGATACCCGCTCTGCTCCTAATGCTCGCTCCACCCTCCGATCCTCGCTCTGGTCTCGCTGCTCTCTCACTCCAACCACCGATCCCTGCTGTGTTCTCAATCCTCTCTCTCTCCACCCTCCGATCCCCGCTCTGCTACCCTGCTCTCTCACTCCACCCTCCAATCCCCGCTCTGGTCTCGATCCTCTCTCACTCCACTCTCCGATCCCCGCTCTGGTCTCGTTGCTCTCTCACTCCACCCTCCGATACCCGCTCTGGACTCGATCCTCTCTCACTCCACCCTCCGATCCCCGCTCTGGTCTCGATCCTCTCTCACTCCACCCTCTGATCCCCGCTCTGCTACCCTGCTCTCTCACTCCACCCTGCGCTCCCTGCTCTGGTCTCGCTGCTCTCCCACTCCTCCCTCCGATCCCTGCTCTGGTGTCGATCCTCTCTCACTCCATCCTCCGATCCCTTCTCTGGTCTAGATCCTCTCTCACTCCATCCTCCTATCCCTGCTCTGGTCTTGATCCTCTCTCACTCCACCCTCCGATCCCCGCTCTGGTCTCGTTGCTCTCTCACTCCACCCTCCGATACCCGCTCTGGTCTCGATCCTCTCTCACTCCACCCTCCGATCCCCGCTCTGGTCTCGATCCTCTCTCACTCCACCCTCTGATCCCCGCTCTGCTACCCTGCTCTCTCACTCCACCCTGCGCTCCCTGCTCTGGTCTCGCTGCTCTCCCACTCCTCCCTCCGATCCCTGCTCTGGTGTCGATCCTCTCTCACTCCATCCTCCGATCCCTTCTCTGGTCTAGATCCTCTCTCACTCCATCCTCCTATCCCTGCTCTGGTCTTGATCCTCTCTCACTCCACCCTCCGATCCCTGCTCTGGTCTCGATCCTCTCTCACTCCACCCTCCGATCCCTGCTCTGGTCTCTATCCTCTCTCACACCACCCTCCGATCCCTGCTCTGCTCCCACTGCTCTCTCACTCCACCCTCCGATCCCTGCTCTGGTCTCGATCCTCTCTTACTCCACCCTCCGATCCCTGCTCTGGTCTCGATCCTCTCTCACTCCACCCTCTGATCCCTGCTCTGGTCCCGATCCTCTCTCACTCCACCCTCCGATCCCTGCTCTGCTCCGACTGCGCACTCCGTCCTCCGATCCACGCAATGGTCTCGCTGCTCTCTCACTCCACCCAACGATCCCTGCTGTGTTCTCAATCCTCTCTCACTCCACCCTCCGATCCCCGCTCTGGTCTCGATCCTCTCTCACTCCACCCTCCGATTCCTGCTCTGGTCTCGCTGTTGTCTCACTCCACCCTCCGATCCCCGCTCTGGTCTCGATCCTCTCTCACTCCACCCTCTGATCCCCGCTCTGCTACCCTGCTCTCTCACTCCACCCTCCGATCCCTGCTCTGGTCTCGCTGCTCTCCCACTCCTCCCTCCGATCCCTGCTCTGGTGTCGATCCTCTCTCACTCCATCCTCCGATCCCTGCTCTGGTCTCGATCCTCTCTCACTCCATCCTCTGATCCCTGCTCTGGTCTCGATCCTCTCTCACTCCACCCAACGATCCCTGCTGTGTTCTCAATCCTCTCACTCCACCCGTCCGATCCCCGCTCTTGCTGCCCTTGTCCCTCCCTCCACCCTCCGATCCCTGCTCTGGTCCTTATCCTCTCTCACGCCACCCACCGATCCCTGCTGTGTTCTCAATCCTCTCTCACTCCACCCTCCGTTCCGTGCTCTGGTCTCGATCCTCTCTCACTCCACCCTCCGATCCCTGCTCTGGTCTCTATCCTCTCTCACACCACCCTCCGATCCCTGCTCTGCTCCCACTGCTCTCTCACTCCACCCTCGGATCCCTGCTCTGGTCTCGATCCTCTCTTACTCCACCCTCCGATCCCTGCTCTGGTCTCGATCATCTCTCACTCCACCCTCCGATTCCTGCTCTGGTCTCGATCCTCTCTCACTCCACCCTCCGATCCCTGCTCTCGTCTCGATCCTCTCTCACTCCACCCTCCGATCCCTGCTCTCATCTCGATCCTCTCTCACTCCACCCTCCGATCCCTGCTCTCATCTCGATCCTCTCTCACTCCACCCTCCGATCCCTGCTCTCGTCTCGATCCTCTCTCACTCCACCCTCCAATCCCCGCTCTCGTCTCGCTGCTCTCTCACTCCACCCACCGATCCCTGCTGTGTTCTCAATCCTCTCTCACTCCATCTTCCGATCCCTGCTCTCGTCTCGATCCTCTCTCACTCCACCCTCCGATCCCTGCTCTCGTCTCGATCCTCTCTCACTCCAACCTCCGATCCCCGCTCTCGTCTCGATCCTCTCTCACTCCACCCTCCGATCCCTGCTCTCGTCTCGATCCTCTCTCACTCCACCCTCCGATCCCTGCTCTCGTCTCGATCCTCTCTCACTCCAACCTCCGATCCCCGCTCTCGTCTCGCTGCTCTCTCACTCCACCCACCGATCCCTGCTGTGTTCTCAATCCTCTCTCACTCCATCTTCCGATCCCTGCTCTGGTCTCGATCCTCTCTCACTCCCACTCCGAACCCTGCTCTGGTCTCGATCCTCTCTCACTCCACCATCCGATCCCTGCTCTGGTCTCGCTGCTCTCTCACTCCACCCACTGATCCCTGCTGTGTTCTCAATCCTCTCTAACTCCACCCTCCGATCCCCGCTCTGCTACCCTGCTCTCTCACTCCACCCTCCGATCCCTGCTCTGGTCTCGATCCTCTCTCACTCTACCCTCCGATCCCTGCTGTGGTCTCGATCCTCTCTCACTCCACCCTCCGATCCCTGCTGTGGTCTTACTGCTCTCTCACTCCATCTTCCGATGCCTGCTCTGGTCTCGATCCTCTCTCACTCCCACTCCGATCCCTGCTCTGGTCTCGATCCTCTCTCACTCCACCATCCGATCCCTGCTCTGGTCTCGCTGATCTCTCACTCCACCCACCGATCCCTGCTGTGTTCTCAATCCTCTCTCACTCCATCCTCCGATCCCCGCTCTGCTACCCTGCTCTCTCACTCCACCCTCCGATCCCTGCTCTGGTCTCGATCCTCTCTCACTCAACCCTCCGATCCTTGCTCTGGTCACGATCCTCTCTCACTCCACCCTCCAATCCCTGCTCTGCTCCTACTGCTCACTCCACCCTCCGATCCCCGCTCTGGTCTCGCTGCTCTCTCACTCCACCCACCGATCCCTGCTGTGTTCTCGATCCTCTCTCACTCCAACCTCCGATCCTTGCTGTGTTCTCAATCCTCTCTCACTCCACCCTCCGATCCCTGCTGTGGTCTTACTGCTCTCTCACTCCATCTTCCGATGCCTGCTCTGGTCTCGATCCTCTCTCACTCCCACTCAGATCCCTGCTCTGGTCTCGATCCTCTCTCACTCCACCATCCGATCCCTGCTCTGGTCTCGCTGCTCTCTCACTCCACCCACTGATCCCTGCTGTGTTCTCAATCCTCTCTCACTCCACCCTCCGATTCCCGCTCTGCTACCCTGCTCTCTCACTCCAGTCTCCGATCCCAGCTCTGGTCTCGATCCTCTCTCACTCCCACTCAGATCCCTGCTCTGGTCTCGATCCTCTCTCACTCCACCCACTGATCCCTGCTCTGTTCTCAATCCTCTCTCACTCCACCCTCCGATTCCCGCTCTGCTACCCTGCTCTCTCACTCCAGTCTCCGATCCCAGCTCTGGTCTCGATCCTCTCTCACTCCCACTCAGATCCCTGCTCTGGTCTCGATCCTCTCTCACTCCACCCACTGATCCCTGCTCTGTTCTCAATCCTCTCTCACTCCACCCTCCGATTCCCGCTCTGCTACCCTGCTCTCTCACTCCAGTCTCCGATCCCAGCTCTGGTCTCGATCCTCTCTCACTCCACCCTCCGATCCCTGCTCTGATCTCAAACCTCTCTCACTCCACCCTCCGATCCCTGCTCTCGTCTCGATCCTCTCTCACTCCAACCTCCGATCCCCGCTCTGGTCTCGCTGCTCTCTCACTCCACCCACCGATCCCTGCTGTGTTCTCAATCCTCTCTCACTCCACCCTCCGATCCCTGCTCTGGTCTTACTGCTCTCTCACTCCATCTTCCGATGCCTGCTCTGGTCTCGATCCTCTCTCACTCCACCCTCCGATCCCCGCTCTGCTACACTGCTCTCTCACTCCACCCTCCGATCCCTGCTCTGGTCTCAATCCACTCTCAATCCACCCTCCGATCCCAGCTCTGGTCTCAATCCTCTCTCACTCCACCCTCCAATCCCTGCTCTGGTCTCGATCATCTCTCACTCCACCCTCCGATCCCCGCTCTGCTACACTGCTCTCTCACTCCACCCTCCGATCCCTGCTCTCGTCTTGATCCTCTCTCACTCCACCCTCCAATCCCTGCTCTGGTCTCGATCATCTCTCACTCCACCCTCCGATCCCTGCTCTGCTCCCGATGCTTTCTCTCCTTTACCATCTACTTTTACTTGTTTCCCAATGATTGGATTTTCTACAAGCTCTGCCATTTGATCCGTATGGGGGGCATTTCTTTCTATCTGTGTACTCATGTAGTCGTCCACATCTCTTGCTGATCTAGCTCATGGTAGAATTTCAAATTAATTTTGAGGGCGAGCTACTCGGGTCTCAAACCAGTGTCGTCAAATTAAAGAGGTATCAAGAAAGAGTTGTCTAAAGCGGGCTGGGAAAATAGATTAAGGGGAAGGTCAGTGGATTAGCAGTGGCTGACATTTCAGCAGATATTTCATAATGCTCAGCAAAAATTCATCCTGGTCAAAAAAGACTCGATGAGAAGGATGAACCACCCGTGGTTATCAAAGGCGGTCAAGGAGAGTATCCAATCAAAAACTGAGGCATATAAAGCGGCGAAAACTAGTAGTAGGTCAGAGGATTGGGAAGTTTTTAGAAACCAGCAGCAGATGACTAAGAAACTACTAAAGAGGGAGAAAATTGATTATGAGAGTAAATTGGCAAGAAATATAAAAACAAACAGTAAGAGCTTCGATGGGTATTTAAAAAGGAAGAGAGTAGCTAAAGTGAGCGTGGGGCCCTTAGAAGATAGAAACATAGAAAAAAGGAGCAGGAGTAGGCCATTCGGCCCTTCAAGCCTGCTACGCCATTCATTATGATCATAGCTGATCATCCAACTCAGTAACCTGTACCCGCTTTCGCCCCCTACCCTTTGATCCCTTGAGACCCAAGAGCTATATCTAACTCCTTCTTGTAAACATACAATGTTTTGGCCTCAACTGCTTTCTGTGGTAGCGAATTCTACAGGCTCACCACTCTCTGGGTGAAGAAATTTCTCCTCATCTCAGTCCTGAAAGGTTTATCCCGTATCCTGGGACTATGACCCCTGGTTCTGGACTCCCCCACCATCGGGAACATCCTTCCTGCATCTACCCTGTCAAGTCCTGTTAGAATTTTATAGGTTTCTATGAGATCCCCCCTCACTCTTCTGAACTCCAGTGAATATAATCCTAACCGACTCAATCTCTCCTCATACGTCAGTCCCGCCATCCCAGGAATCAGTCTGGTAAACCTTCGCTGCACTCCCTCCATAGCAAGAACATCCTTCCTCAGATAAGGAGACCAAAACTGCACAAAATATTCCAGGTGTGGCCTCACAAAGGTCCTGTATAATTGCAGCAAGACATCCCTGCTCCTGTACTCGAATCCTCTCGCTATGAAGGCCAACATACCATTTGCTTTGTTTACCGCCTGTTGCACCTGCATGCTTACCTTCAGCGACTGGTAACGGAACAGGGAAATGGCAGATAATTTAAACCAATATTTTATATCAGTCTTCACGGTGGAGGACACTATAAACATCCCACAGATATCAGATAAGCAAGGAGCTAATAGGAGGAAAGATCTTGTAACAGTCTCTATCACGAGGGGCAAAGTATTTGACCAACTAATGGGACTAAAGGCAGACAAGTCGCCAGGACCTGATGGCCTACATCCAAAGGTTTTAAAAGAAGTGGCTGCAGAGATAGTGGAGGCATTGGTCATAATATACCAAAACTCACTGGATTCCGGTAGGGTACCAACGGATTGGAAAACCGCTAATGTGACACCCCTATTCAAGAAAGGAGGAAGACAAAAAGCAGGAAACTATAGACCAGTTAGCCTAACATCGGTCATTAGGAAAATGGTAGACTCCATTATTAAGGAAGAAATAGCAGGAGATTTAGAAAAGCTTAACGCAATCAAACAGAGTCAACATGGTTTTATGAAAGGGAAATCATGTTTGACAAATTTGCGAGAGTTCTTTGAGGATATAACAAGCAGAGTTAATAAAGTGGAGCCGGTAGATGTCGTGTATTTGGATTTCCAGAAGGCATTCGATAAGGTGCCACATAAAAGATTGTTGCACAAGATAGGAGCTCACAGTATTGGGGGTAATGTGTTAACATGGATTGAGGATTGGTAACTCACAGAAGACAGAGAGTTGGGATTAATGGGTCTTTTTCAGGGTGGAAAGACAAAACTAGTGGAGTGCCACAAGGATCAGTCCGAGGGCCTCAATTATTTACTATCTATATTAATGACTTGGAGGAGGGGACAGAGTGTAATATATCCAAATTTGATGGTACAGAAATAGGTGGGAGGGCATGTTCTGATAAGGACATAAGGAATCTGCAAGGGGATATAGATAGGTTGAGTGAGTGGCCAAAAACTTGCAGATGGAGTTTAATGTGGGAAAGTGTGAGGTCATTCACTTTGGTAGGAAGAATCAAAAGGCAGATTATTATTTAAATGGAGAGAGACTCCAAAAAAGTGCAGCACAGAGGGATCTGGGTGTTCTTGTGCTTGAAACACAAAAAGTTAGCATGCAGGTGCAGCAAGTAATTAAGAAGGCAAATGGAATTTTGGCCTTTATTGCTCGGGGGTTGGAGTTTAAAAATAGGGAAGTCTTGTTACAACTGTACAGGGTGTTGGTGACGCCACACCTGGAATACTGTGTACAGTTTTGGTCCCCATATTTAAGAAAGGATATACTGGCATTGGAGGCAGTTCAGGAAAGGTTCACTCGGCTGATTCCTGGGATGAAGGGGGTGACTTTTCAAGAACGGCTAAACAGGTTAGGCTTTTATTCATTGGAGTTTAGAAGAATGAGGGGTGATCTTATTGAAACGTACAAGATTCTGAGGAGGCTTTGACAGGGTAGATGTTGAGAAGATGTTTCCACTAGTGGGGGACTCTCGAAGTAGGGGACATAGTTACAGAATAAGGGGGCACACATTTAAAACTGAGATGCGATGGAACTTCTTCTCTCAGAGGGTAGTGAATGTCTGGAATTCTCTACCTCAGAGAGTTGTGTAGGCTAGATCACTGAAAATATTTAAAGAGGAGGTAGATAGATTTTTGAAATATCGGGGAGTTGAGGGCTATGAGGAGCTGGCATGAAAGAGAAGTTGAGGTCTGGGGCAGATCAGCCACGATCTTATTGAATGGCGGGGCAGGCTTGAGGGGCCGAATGGCCTACTCCTGCTCCTGCTCCTATTTCTTATGTTCTTATCTGTATCTCTCTCTCTGGTGTGCATTCCTTTGTTGCTCTTTCACTGAATCAACCCTGCTTCCTTTGCCTTGACTTAACTGAAGGCTAGCTGTTGGGTGATCAGTGTCTTCATCTGTCTACTTGTGGCTTCATGTACTCTGGCGGTATCGACAGCTTGCGATATTGTATGCTTGTCCTTTCAAATTAAAGCTTTTTATATGTCAGGGTGTGTAGAGCCCCAAATGAGCTGATGTACCAGGCTTTCATCTGTGTACTTGTATTTACACTTGCTGGCTCAATCTCATTAAGAAATTGTTAATATGCCCTCCCTGTTCCTGTCTCAGGCTCTGAAATTCATAACAGTGGATCCGATGGTTTGATTTTGCTGTTGGTGTGTGCTGAATTTCTCAAAAATCATCTCTGGGTTTTTGCTGTCATCCTCACTCATTTCACAGCAATTAAAAGGATCTGATCCTTTCTCTGGTGTCCACAAAGGGTTGTAACTGACACATTCCTCTTGATTAGTGCCTTTCAGAAAAATAGTCAATGTTGATTTGCACTTTTGTTTAAACGTCATCAGCCTCCCAATTCATCATGTGAAGTTATCCCCTTTGGTAGGAAAAACAGAAATTTCTTAAATGGTGAGAGATTGTGAAGTGTTGATGTACAAAGGGACCTGGGTGTCCTTGTTCATAAGTCACTGAAAGCAAACATGCAGGTGCAGCAAGCAGTTCGGATGGCAAATGGTACGTTGGCCTTTATTGCAGGAGGATTTGAATGCAGGAGTAAAGAAATCTTGCTGCAATTGTATAGAGCATGGTTGTGTCCATTTTTTTTTTTCCGTGTGATTGGTAAAAACTTTTCGTTCCTTTTTCATTTATCTAAGTTAAGACTAAGTTAAACTTAAGATTAAAAATGGCAGGAGATTTCAGACCCGTGTTAAGCTCCTCTTGCTCAATGTGGGAGCTCAGGGACATGGCTGATGTCCCTGACTCCTTCACGTGCAGGAAGTGTGTCCAACTGCAGCTCTTGTTGGACTGCATGACGGCTCTGGAGCTGCGGATGGACTCACTTTGGAGCATCCGCGATGCTGAGGAGGTCGTGGAAAGCACGTTTAGCAAATTGGTCACACCGCAGATTAGGATTGCTGAGGGAGAAAGGGAATGGGTGACCAAAAGGCAGAGAAAGAGCAGGAAGGCAGCGCAGGTGTCCCCTGCGGTCATCTCCCTCCACAACAGATATACCGTTTTGGATACTGTTGAGGGAGATGGCTCACCAGGGGAAGGCAGCAGTGGCCAGGTTCATGGCACCGTGGCTGGCTCTGCTGTTCAGAAGGGCGGGAAAAAGAGTGGAAGGGCTATAGTCGTAGGGGATTCGATTGTAAGGGGAGTAGATAGGCGGTTCTGTGGTCGAAAACGAGACTCCCGAATGGTATGTTGCCTCCCAGGTGCACGGGTCAGGGATGTCTCAGATCGGCTGCAGAACATTCTGAAAGAGGAGGGTGAACAGCCAGTTGTTGTTGTGCACATAGCCACCAATGATATAGGTAAAAAACGGGATGAGGTCCTACAAGCAGAGTTTAGGGAGATAGGAGCCAAGTTAAAAAGTAGGACCTCAGAGGTAGTAATCTCAGGATTGCTACCAGTGCCACGTGATAGTCAGAGTAAAAATGAAAGAATAGTCAGGATGAATGCGTGGCTTGAAAGATGGTGCAGGAGGGAGGGGTTCAGATTTTTGGGACATTGGGACCGGTTCTGGGGGAGCTGGGACTATTACAAATTGGACGGTCTACGCCTGGGCCGGACTGGAACCAATGTCCTTGGGGGTGCTTTTGCTAACGCTGTTGGGGAGGGTTTAAACTAATGTGGCAGGGGGATGGGAACCAAATGAGGGGGTCAGTGGACAGTAAGGGGGTAGTAACGAAAGACTGTAAGGAACTAGATAATTAAGAACAAAGAAAATTGCAGCACAGGAACAGGCCCTTCGGCCCTCCAAGCCTACGCTGATCCAAATCCTCTATCTAAACCTGTCGCCTATTTTCTAAGGGTCTGTATCTCTTTACTTCCTGCTCATTCATGTATCTGTCTAGATACATCTTAAAAGACGCTATCGTGCCCGCGTCTACCACCTCCACTGGCAACGCGTTCCAGGCACCCACCACCCTCTGCGTAAAGAACTTTCCACGCATATCCCCCCCTAAACTTTTCCCCTTTCACTTTGAACTCGTGTCCTCTAGTAATTGAATCCCCCACTCTGGGAAAAAGCCTCTTGCTATCCACCCTGTCTATACCTCTCATGATTTTGTACACCTCAATCAGGTCCCCGCTCAACCTCCGTCTTTCTAATGAAAATAATCCTAATCTACTCAACCTCTCTTCATAGCTAGAGCCCTCCAAACCAGGCAACATCCTGGTGAACCTCCTCTGCACCCTCTCCAAAGCATCCACATCCTTTTGGTAATGTGGTGACCAGAACTGCACGCAGTATTCCAAATGTGGCCGAACCAAAGTCCTATACAACTTTGAAGTCAGCGTGACTAAGGGGAAGAGTAGGCAGGGAGCAGATGATGTACGCAAAGGGACTGGTGGTCTGAGGTGCATTTGTTTTAATGCAAGAAGTGTAGTAGGTAAGGCAGATGAACTTAGGGCTTTGATTAGTACCTGGGAGTATGATGTTATTGCTATGACTGAGAATTGGTTGAGGGAAGGGCACGATTGGCAACTAAATATCCCAGGATATCGATGCTTCAGGCGGGATAGAGAGGGAGGTAAAAGGGGTGGAGGAGTTGCATTACTGGTCAAAGAGGATATCACAGCTGTGCTGAAGGAAGGCACTATGGAGGACTCGAGCAGTGAGGCAATATGGGCAGAACTCAGAAATAGGAAGGGTGCGGTAACAATGTTGGGGCTGTACGACAGGCCTCCCAACAGTGAGCGTGAGATAGAGGTACAAATATGTAAACAGATTATGGAAAGCTGTAGGAGCAACAGGGTGGTGGTGATAGGAGATTTTAATTTTCCCAACATTGACTGGGATTCACTTACTGTTAGAGGTCCAGATGGAGCAGAATTTGTAAGGAGCATCCAGGAGGGTTTTCTAGAGCAGTATGTAAATAGTCCAGCTCGGGAAGGGGCCATACTGGACCTGGTGTTGGGGAATGAGCCCGGCCAGGTGGTTGAAGTTTCAGTAGGGGACTACTTTGGGAATAGTGATCACAATTCCGTAAGTTTTAGAATACTCATGGACAAAGACGAGAGTGGTCCGAAAGGAAGAGTGCTAAATTGGGGGAAGGCCAACTATACCAAAATTCGGCAGCAGCTGGGGAATGTAGATTGGGAGCATCTGTTTGAAGATAAATCCACATTTGAAATGTGGGAGGCTTTTAAAGAGAGGTTGATTAGCGTGCAGGAGAGACATGTTCCTGTGAAAATGAGGGATAGAAATGGCAAGATTACCGAACCATGGATGACAGGTGAAATTGTGAAACTAGCTAAGAGGAAAAAGGAAGCGTACATAAGGTCTAGGCGGCTGAAGAAAGACGAAGCTTTGAAAGAATATCGGGAATGCAGGACCAATCTGAAACGAGGAATTAAGAGGGCTAAAAGGGGTCATGAAATATCTTTAGCAAACAGGGTTAAGGAAAATCCCAAAGCCTTTTATTCATATATAAGGTGCAAGAGGGTAACTAGAGAAAGGAATGGTCCACTCAAGGACAAAGGAGGAAAGTTATGCGTGGAGTCAGAGAAAATGGGTGAGATTCTAAACGAGTACTTTGCATCGGTATTCACCGAGGAGAGGGACATGACGGATGTTGAGGTTCGGGATAGATGTTTGATTACTCGAGGTCAAGTCGGCATAAGGATGGAGGAAGTGTTGGGTATTCTAAAAGGCATTAAGGTGGACAAGTCCCCAGGTCCGGATGGGATCTATCCCAGGTTTCTGAGGGAAGCGAGAGAGGAAATAGCTGGGGCCTTAACAGATATCTTTGCAGCATCCTTAAACACAGGTGAGGTCCCGGAGGACTGGAGAATTGCTAATGTTGTCCCCTTGTTTAAGAAGGGGAGCAGGGATAATCCAGGTAATTATAGACCGGTGAGCCTGACGTCAGTGGTAGGGAAGCTGCTGGAGAAGATACTGAGGGATCGGATCTATTCCCATTTGGATGAGAATGGGCATTTCAGTGATGGGCAACATGGTTTTGTGCAGGGAAGTTCATGTCTTACCAACTTAATAGAATTCTTTGAGGAAGTGACAAAGTTGATTGATGAGGGAAGGGTTGTAGATGTCATATACATGGACTTCAGTAAGGCGTTTGATAAAGTTCCCCATGGTCGGCTGATGGAGAAAGTGAAGGCGCATGGGGTCCAAGGTGTACTAGCTAGATGGATAAAGAACTGGCTGGGCAACAGGAGACAGAGAGTAGCAGTGGAAGGGAGTTTCTCAAAATGGAGACGTGTGACCAGTGGTGTTCCACAGGGATCCGTGCTGGGACAACTGTTGTTTGAGATATACATAAATGATTTGGAGGAAAGTATAGGTGGTCTGATTAGCAAGTTTGCAGACGACACTAAGATTGGTGGAGTAGCAGATAGTGAAGGGGACTGTCAGAGAATACAGCAGAATATAGATAGATTGGAGAGTTGGGCAGAGAAATGGCAGATGGAGTTCAATCAGGGCAAATGCGAGGTGATGCATTTTGGAAGATCCAATTCAAGAGTGAACTAGACAGTAAATGGAAAAGTTCTGGGGAAAATTGATGTACAGAGAGATTTGGGTGTTCAGGTCCATTGTTCCCTGAAGGTGGCAACGCTGGTCAATAGAGTGGTCAAGAAGGCATACGGCATGCTTTCCTTCATCGGACGGGGTATTGAGTGCAAGGGTTGGCAGGTCATGTTACAGTTGTATAAGACTTTGGTTCGGCCACATTTGGAATACTGCGTGCAGTTCTGGTCGCCACATTACCAAAAGGATGTAGATGCTTTGGAGAGGGTGCAGAGGAGGTTCACCAGGATGTTGCCTGGTATGGAGGGTGCTAGCTATGAAGAGAGGTTGAGCAGATTAGGATTATTTTCATTAGAAAGACGGAGGTTGAGGGGGGACCTGATTGAGGTGTACAAAATCATGAGAGGTATAGACAGGGTGGATAGCAAGAAGCTTTTTCCCCCCAGAGTGGGGGATTCAATTACTGGGGGTCATGAGTTCAAAGTGAGAGGGGAAAAGTTTAGGGGGGGATATGTGTGGAAAGTTCTTTACGCAGAGGGTGGTGGGTGCCTGGAACATGTTGCCAGCAGAGGTGGTAGACGCGGGCACGATAGCGTCTTTTAAGATGTATCTAGACAGATACATGAATGGGCAGGAAGTAAAGAGATACAGACCCTTAGAAAATAGGCGACAGGTTTAGATAGAGGATCTGGATCGGCGCAGGCTTGGAGGGCCGAAGGGCCTGTTCCTGTGCTGTAATTTTCTTTGTTCTTTGTTCTTATGTTTAAAATATAAATATTTCCAAATTATGTGTTAAGTTCGTAGTGTTTTGTTTTGTTTACATTAATTAATATATTATATAAAAAGAAATCTCTACTTGTTAGGGCCCCTGCTCAGGGATACGAGCTAACAACCCCTCTGCCTTTTTGGTGTCTCAGGATAGACCAAGGCTCAGGGAGTAAACCCGAACAGAAAATCCGGAGCGGAACCCCGAAGACGGTCATGTGTCACCTTTGGCATGTTTCCGGCAGTTCCTGCAGCCATACCGGTGCCAAACATCGTGCTCTGCACTCCTTTGGATCCCACCAGGAAGGCCGAGAGGGGGTTTTGATGGCTGGGCAACTCACAACCTCCATACATCCGCCCAGGCATGCGCCATGGAGAGGTCACTCCATAGTCGCCTCACAGCGACCAAGACAACACGGAAGGCAGCAGTTACGGGTTATAAGTCCAGCTGAACTGGCATAGAGATTGGGCGCCACGGGTTGCCTTTGTCGGTGGGAGAGGTCATCGCATCTCACTGGACAGCTAACGCCCGCCTCAAACTGGACAGTCCCCGGTCAGTAAGGTTCTGTCCCGCCACAGTCCACCTGCTTCAATAGGTGCTTGGAGCTCAGGGTCATTGCCTGACAGAGGGACTGTAATACCACACCAAACAGCACGACAAAAAAAGGAAAGAAGGTACCAGCCCTTCGTATTGCAAACTGAAACATCAGAACTGTGTGTCCTGACCTGTCAGAAATTCTTACACAAATCAACGATTCTCGGAAGACCGCCATCATTAACAACGAGCTCAGTAGATTCAATGTGGACATTGCAGCACTTCAGGAGACTCGCCTCCCTGCGAGCGGATCTCAAACAGAGCAAGACTACACCTTTTTCTGGCAGGGTAGGGATCCTGAAGAACCAAGACAGCATGGAGTGGGCTTCGCCATCAGAAACTCTTTACTCAGCATGATAGAGCCACCCTCAAATGGCTCGGAACACATACTGTCCATCTGACTGCTCACTGCCTCTGGTCTAGTACACCTACTCAGCGTCTATGCTCCAACACTCTGCTCTCCACATGAAGTTAAATACAAGTTCTACAAGGAACTCCATAAGATCGTTAGTATATATATCATTAGTATCGTGCCACACAAGTGCCAGGCAATGACCATCTCCAACAAGAGAGAATCTAATCATCTCCCCTTGACATTCAACGGCATTACCATTGCTGAATCCCCCACTATCAACGTCCTGGGGGCTACCATTGACCAGAAACTGAACTGGAGTAGCCATATAAATACCGTGGCTACAAGAGCAGGTCAGAGGCTAGGAATCCTGAGGCGAGTAACTCACCTCCTGACTCCCCAAAGCCTGTCCACCATCTACAAGGCACAAGTCAGGAGTGTGATGGAATACTCTCCACTTGCCTGGATGGGTGCAGCTCCAACAACACTTAAAAGCTCGTCACCATCCAGGACAAAGCAGCCCGCTTGATTGGCACCCCATCGACAAACATTCACTCCCTCCACCACTGACGCACAGTGGCAGCAGTGTGTACCATCTACAAGATGCACTGCAGCAATGCACCAAGGCTCCTTAGACAGCATCTTCCAAACCCGCGACCTCTACCAACTAGAAGGACAATGACAGCAGATGCATGAAAACACCACCATCTGCAAGTTCCCCTCCAAGCCACACACCATCCTGACTTGGAACTATATCACCGTTCCTTCACTGTCACTGAGTCAAAATCCTGGAACTCCCTTCCTAACAGCACTGTGGGTGTACCTATCTCACATGGACTGCAGCGGTTCAAGAAGGCAGTTCACCACCACCTTCTCAAGGGCAATTAGGGATGGGTAATAAATGCTGGCCTGGCCAGCGACGCCCACATCCCATGAATGAATGAAAAAAGAAGTAGCATTCCCAATACCGAACACCTGTTCCTGCTGGGGGACTTTAATGCCATGGTTGGGGCCAACCATGACTCATGGCCCTCCTGCCTTGGGCGCTATGGCGTTGGAAGGATGAATGAGAACGGGCAGAGACTGCTGGAGTTGTGTACCTATCATAACCTCTGCATCACCAACTCGTTCTTTCACACTAAACCCTGTCACCAGGTTTCATGGAGACACCCAAGATCACGTCATTGGCAGCAGCTGGACCTCATCACAAGGCGAGCCTCGAAAACAGCATTCAAATCACACACAGCTTCCACAGTGCGGACTGCGACACCGACCACTCCCTGGTGTGCAGCAAGGTTAGACTCAAACCAAAGAATTTAAATCACTCCAAGCAGAAAGGCCGCCCGCGCATCAACACTGACAGAATTTCTTATCCACAGCTGTCGCAAAAGATTCTCAATTCGCTTGAAAAAGCCCTTCAAAACACTCCTACAGGGGATGCAGAGATGAAGTGGGCCCACATCAGAGACTCCATCTATGACTCAGCAATGACCACCTTTGGCAAACGTGTGAAGCAGAATGCAGACTGGTTTCAATCTCACATTGAAGAGCTGGAACCTGTCATAGCCACTAAGCACATTGCACTCTTGAACTACAAGAAAGCCCCCAGCGAGTTAACATCTGTAGCACTTAAAGCAGCCAGAAGCACTGCACAAAGAACAGCCAGGCGCTGCGCAAATGACTACTGGCAACACCTATGCAGTCATATTCAGCTGGCCTCTGACACAGGAAATATCAGAGGAATGTATGATGGCATTAAGAGAGCTTTTGGGCCAACCATCAAGAAGATCGACCCCCTCAAATCTACATCAGGGGACATAATCACTGACCAACGCAAGCAAATGGACCGCTGGGTGGAGCACTACCTAGAACTGTACTCCAGGGAGAATGTTGTCACTGAGACTGCCCTCAATGCAGCCCAGTCTCTACCAGTCATGGATGAGCTGGACGAACAGCCAACAAAATCGGAACTCAGTGATGCCATTGATTCGCGAGCCAGTGGAAAAGCCCCTGGGAAGGTCGGCATTCCCCCTGAAATAATCAAGAGTGCCAAGCCTGCTTTACTCTCAGCACTGCATGAACTGCTTTGCCTGTGCTGGGACGAGGGAGCAGTACCTCAGGACATGCGCGATGCCAATATCATCACCCTCTATAAAAACAAGGGTGACCGCGGTGACTGCAACAACTAGTGTGGAATCTCCCTGCTCAGCATAGTGGGGAAAGTCTTTGCTCGAGTCGCTCTGAACAGGCTCCAGAAGCTGGCCGAGCGCGTCTACCCTGAGGAACAGTGTGGCTTTCGAGCAGAGAGATCCACCATTGACATGCTGTTCTCCCTTCAACAGCTACAGGAGAAATGCCGTGAACAACAGATGCCCCTCTACGTTGCTTTCATTGATGTCACCAAAGCCTTTGACCTCGTCAGCAGACGTGGTCTCTTCAGACTACTAGAAAAGATCGGATGTCCACCAAAGCTACTAAGTATCATCACCTCATTCCATGACAATATGAAAGGCACAATTCAGCATAGCGGTGCCTCATCAGACCCCTTTCCTATCCTGAGTGGTGTGAAACAGGGCTGTGTTCTCACACCCACACTGTTTGGGATTTTCTTCTCCCTGCTGCTCTCACATGCGTTCAAGTCTTCAGAAGAAGGAATTTTCCTCCACACAAGGTCAGGTGGTAAGTTGTTCAACCTTGCCCGTCTAAGAGCGAAGACCAAAGTACGGAAAGTCCTCATCAGGGAACTCCTCTTTGCTGACGATGCTGCTTTAACATCTCACACTGAAGAGTGTCTGCAGAGACTCATCGACAGGTTTGTGGCTGCCTGCAACGAATTTGGCCTAACCATCAGCCTCAAAAAAATGAACATCATGGGACAGGACGTCAGAAATGCTCCATCCATCAATATCGGCGACCACGCTCTGGAAGTGGTTCAAGAGTTCACCTACCTAGGCTCAACTATCACCAGTCACCTGTCTCTCGATGCAGAAATCAACAAGCGCATGGGAAAGGCTTCCACTGCTATGTCCAGACTGGCCAAGAGAGTGTGGGAAAATGGCGCACTGACACGGAACACAAAAGTCCGAGTGTATTGAGCCTGTGTCCTCAGTACCTTGCTCTATGGCAGCGAGGCCTGGACAACGTATGTCAGCCAAGAGTGACGTCTCAATTCATTCCATCTTCACTGCCTCCGGTGAATCCTTGGCATCAGGTGGCAGGACCGTATCTCCAACACAGAAGTCCTCGAGGCAGCCAACATCCCCAGCTTATACACCCTACTGAGCCAGCGGCGCTTGAGATGGCTTGGCCATGTGAGCCGCATGGAAGATGGCAGGATCCCCAAGGACACATTGTACAGCGAGCTCGTCACTGGTATCAGACCCACCAGCCGTCCATGTCTCCGCTTTAAAGACATCTGCTAACCCGACAAAGTCCTGTGACATTGATCACAAGTTGTGGGAGTCAGTTGCCAGCGATCGCCAGAGCTGGCGGGCAGCCATAAAGACGGGGCTAAATTGTAGCGAGTCGAAGAGACTTAGCAGTTGGCAGGAAAAAAGACAGAGGCGCAAGGAGAGAGCCAACTGTGTAACAGCCCCGACAACCAATTTTATCTGCAGCACCTGTGGAAGAGCCTGTCACTCCAGAATTGGCCTTTATAGCCACTCCAGGCGCTGCTTCACAAACCACTGACCACCTCCAGGTGCTTACCCATTGTCTCTCGAGACAAGGAGGCCAAAAAGGAAAGGAAAGGTTTTGCTTTGTTTAACTCTTGTACAATAAAGTTTTTTGTTTCAATTGTGTGGTGTAATTCTTTCATGAATAACTGGGAGTTTGAATTTCTCTTTTTAAGCAGGAACAGGATCTTAACAATATACAAATACTTGAACAATATAGTTCCAAACTCATTTTGGAAAATATAGCAATGTAATACTCCCTATCTCATTCCCTCCCTCTCCCCCTCAATCCTCCTTCCCCGACTTCCCCTCTCCCCATCTCACCCCCCCCTCTCTCACTCCCCCTCTTCCTTCTATCCCTCGCTCTCTCTATCCCAATGTCTGGCCTTTTCCTCCTGTTTGAGACCCTCATTAATGAAATCTTCGGTGTTTCTGCAGCTCTGGAGCCGGGATCTAGGCCTCGAACAGAACTGACCACTCATTCGGCAGGCAGCTCCTCCCCCAGTGCTGAACCCGGGACTCTGAATGCAACCCTGGCAACCAGCCAGATCCATCCCAGCCATTGTAACCCAGGAGAGTTTCAGTGTCGGAACGGAGAGTGTGTCAATGCTACAACTGCACTTTGCAATCGTATCACTGACTGCAGTGACTTCTCTGATGAAGAGGGATGTGGTGAGTAACCTTTAACCAGGGACACTGTTCCCATGGCACCTCCCACTGGGATGGACAATCATGGATATTCAACCTCACCCCGACCCCTGCCCCTCACCCCGACCCCTGCGCCTCACCCCGACCCCTGCGCCTCACCCCGACCCCTGCCCCTCACCCCGACCCCTGCCCCTCACCCCGACCCCTGCCCCTCACCCCGACCACTGCCCCTCACCCCGACCCCTGCGCCTCACCCCGACCCCTGCCCCTCACCCCGACCCCTGCCCCTCACCCCGACCCCTGCGCCTCACCCCGACCCCTGCGCCTCACCCCGACCCCTGCCCCTCACCCCGACCCCTGCACCTCTCTTTGGTCCCTTTCACTGACCCCTGTACCTCTCACTGAGCCCTCTACCCGAGCCTCTTCCATCTCTGTATGACGCTTCCTCCCTGCTCCCGATGGTCCCTCCCTGTGTCTGACTCTCTTGCTGCATCTCACTACATTTTGAGTTTTTGAGTGTTGGCATTTTCAGCATTTTTCATTTCAGGGACGGTTCCTCCAAGGGCAGGATCGATTCTCTCTCCAGCTGTGCAGGAGTCAGCTTCCAGCACTGCGAGGCTTCCCGGCTGGAATCAGCCAACGTTCCCCGTGGATCACAAACCATCAGGACCAACAGCAGCTGCTGGACCCTTCACTGCCCCGGGACCTGGTCCAGAGAGAGTATCGGCAGCTCATAGTACAGAAAGTAAGACCCCAGTGCAGTCTACCCCCCACCTCCTGCTGTTCTCCCCCATCCCCCACAAAATTCATCTCTCTCCCTCTCAAACCCTCCCATTCTCTCTTCCTCTCTTTACCTCTCCCTCGGAGCATAGGAACAGGAGGAGGTGATTTTAAATGATTACCTTTCATCTGTGTTCACTATGGAGAAGGACGATGTAGGTGTAGAGATCAGGGAGGGGGATTGTGATATACTTGAACATATTAGCATTGAAAGGGAGGAAGTATTAGCTGTTTTCTTCTTCTTCTTCTTTGGCCTCCTTGTCTCAAGAGACAATGGGTAAGCGCCTGGAGGTGGTCAGTGGTTTGTGGAGCAGCGCCTGGAGTGGCTATAAAGGCCAATTCTAGAGTGACAGGCTCTTCCACAGGTACTGCAGGTAAAATGGGTTGTCGGGGCTGTTACACAGTTGGCTCTCCCCTTGCACTTCTGTCTTTTTTCCTGCCAACTGCTAAGTCTCTTCGACTCACCATTCTTCAGCCCCGCCTTTATGGCTGCCCACCAGCTCTGGCGATCACTGGCAACTGACTCCCACGACTTGTGATCAATGTCACAGGACTTCATGTCACGTTTGCAGACGTCTTTAAAGCGGAGACATGGACGGCCGGTGGGTCTGATACCAGTGACAAGCTCGCTGTACAATGTGTCCTTGGGGATCCTGCCATCTTCCATGCAGCTCACATGGCCAAGCCATCTCAGGCACCGCTGACTCAGTAGGGTGTATAAGCTGGGGATGTTGGCCACCTCGAGGACCTCTGTGTTGGAGATACGGTCCTGCCACCTGATGCCAAGGATTCTCCGGAGGCAGCGAAGATGGAATGAATTGAGACATCACTGTTGGCTGACATACGTTGTCCAGGCCTCGCTGCCATAGAGCAAGGTACTGAGGACACAGGCTCGATACACTCAGACTTTTGTATTCCGTGTCATTGCGCCATTTTCCCACACTCTCTTGGCCAGTCTGGACATAGCAGTGGAAGCCTTTCCCATGCAATTGTTGACTTCTGCATAGAGAGACAGGTTACTGGTGATAGTTCAGCCCAGGTGGGTGAACTCTTGAACCACTTCCAGAGCGTGGTCGCTGATATTTATCGATGGAGCATTTCTGCCGTCCTGTCCCAACAGCCAGCGGGAGGTAGAGGAGTAGATATGTGGACAGATTTTGGAAAGATGTAAAGGTAACAGGGTTGTAGTGGTGGGTGATTTTAACTTCCCCTATATTGACTGGGACTCACTTAGTGCTAGGGGTTTGGATGGGGCAGAATTTGTAAGGAGCATCCAGTAGGGCTTCTTGAAACAATATGTCGATAGTCCAACTAGGGATGGTGCCGTACTGGACCTGGTATTGGGGAATGAGCCCAGCCAGGTGGTCGAAGTTTCAGTAGGGGAGCATTTCGGGAACAGTGACCATAATTCCATAAGTTTTAAGGTACTTGTGGATAAGGATAAGAGGAGTCCTCGGGTGAAGGTGCTAAATTGGGGGAAGGCTAATTATAACAATATTAGGCAGGAACTGAGGAATTTAGATTGGGGGTGGCTGTTTGAGGGTAAATCAACATGTGACATGTGGGAGTCTTTCAAACGTCAGTTGATTAGAATCCAGGACCGGCATGTTCCTGTGAGGAAGAAGGATAAGTTTGGCAAGTTTCGGGAACCTTGGATAACGAGGGATATTGTGAGACTCGTCAAAAAGAAAAAGGAAGCATTAGTAAGGGCTGGAAAGCTAGGAACAGACGAATCCCTTGAGGAATATAAAGACAGTAGGAACGAACTTAAGCAAGGAGTCAGGAGGGCTAAAAGGGGTTATGAGAAGTCATTGGCAAACAGGATTAAGGAAAATCCCAAGGCTTTTTATACGTATATAAAGAGCAAGAGGGTAACGAGGGAAAGGGTTGGCCCACTCAAGGACAGAGAAGGGAATCTATGTGTGGAGCCAGAGGAAATGGGTGAGGTACTAAATGAGCACTTTGCATCAGTATTCACCAAGGAGAAGGACTTGGTGGATGGTGAGTCTAGGGAAGGGAGTGTAGATAATCTGGGTCATGTCGTTGTCAAAAAGGAGGTGGTGTTGGATGTCTTACAAAGCATTAAGGTAGATAAGTCCCCAGGGCCTGATGGGATCTACCCCAGAATACTGAGGGAGACCAGGGAAGAAATTGCTGGGGCCTTGACAGAAACCTTTGTATCCTCATTGGCTACAGGTGAGGTCCCAGAGGACTGGAGAATAGTCAATGTTGTTCCTTTGTTTAAGAAGGGTAACAAGGATAATCCAGGAAATTATAGGCCGGTGAGCCTTATGTCAGTGGTAGGGAAAATATTAGAGAGGATTCTTCGGGACAGGATTTACTCCCATTTGGAAACAAATGGACTTATTAGCGAGAGGCAGCATGGTTTTGTGAAGGGGAGGTCGTGTCTCACTAATTTGATTGAGTTTTTTGAGGAAGTGACAAAGATGATTGATGAAGGAAGGGCAGTGGATGTTATCTATATGGACTTCAGTAAAGCCTTTGACAAGGTCCCTCATGGCAGACTGATACAAAAGGTGAAGTCACATGGGATCAGACGGGAGCTGGCAAGATGGATACAGAACTGGCTCAGTCATAGAAGACAGAGGGTATCAGTGGAAGGGTGCTTTTCTGAATGGAGGGATGTGACTAGTGGTGTTCCGCAGGGATCAGTGCTGGGACCTTTGCTGTTTGTAGTATATATAAATGATTTGGAGGAAAATGTAGCCGGTCTGATTAGTAAGTTTGCAGATGACACAAAGGTTGGGGAGAGTTGCGGATAGTGATGAGGATTGTCAGAGGATACAGCAGGATATAGATCGGTTGGAGACTTGGGCGGAGAAATGGCAGATGGAGTTTAATCCGGACAAATGTGAGGTAATGCATTTTGGAAGGTCTAATGCAGGTGGGAAGTATACAGTAAATGGCAGAACCCTTTGGAGTATTGACAGACAGAGAAATCTGGGCGTACAGGTCCACAGGTCACTGAAAGTGGCAACGCAGGTGGATAAGGTAGTCAAGAAGGCATACGGCATGCTTGCCTTCATCGGTCAGGGCATATAGTATAAAAATAGGCAAGTCATGCTGCTGATATACAGAACTTTAGTTAGGCCACACTTAGAATATTGCGTGCAATTCTGGTCGCCACACTACCAGAAGGACATGGAGGCTTTGGAGATGGTGCAGAGGAGGTTTACCAGGATGTTGCCTGGTCTGGAGGGCATTAACTATGAGGAGAGGTTGGATAAACTCGGATTGTTTTCACTGGAACGACAGAGGTGGAGGGGCGACATGATAGAGGTTTACAAAGTTATGAGCGGCATGGACAGAGTGGATAGTCAGAAGCTTTTTCCCAGGGTGGAAGAGTCAGTTACGAGGGGACAGAGGTTTAAGGTGCGAGGGGCAAAGTTTAGAGGGGATGTGCGAGGCAGGTGTTTTACACAGAGGGTGGTGAGTGCCTGGAACTTGCTGCCAGGGGAGGTGGTGAAAGCAGGTACGATAGCGACGTTTAAGAGACATCTTGACAAATACATAAATAGGATGGGAATAGAGGGATATGGGCCCCAGAAGTGCAGAAGGTTTTAGTTTAGGCAGGCATCAAGATCGGCGCAGGCCGAATGGCCTGTTCCTGTGCTGTACTGTTCTTTGTTCTTGTTCTTTGTTCTTGATGAGGTGCCGCTATGCTGAATTGTGCCTTTCATATTGTCATGGAATGAGGTGATGATACTTCGTAGCTTTGGTGGACATCCGATCTTTTCTAGTAGTCTGAAGAGACCACGTCTGCTGACGAGGTCAAAGGCTTTTGTGAGATCAATGAAAGCAATGGAGAGGGGCATCTGTTGTTCACGGCATTTCTCCTGTATCTGACGAAGGGAGAACAGCATGTCAATGGTCGATCTCTCTGCTCGAAAGCCACACTGTGCCTCAGGGTAGACGCGCTCGGCCAGCTTCTGGAGCCTGTTCAGAGCGACTCGAGCAAAGACTTTCCCCACTATGCTGAGCAGGGAGATTCCACGGTAGCCGTTGCAGTCACCGCGGTCACCCTTGTTCTTATAGAGGGTGATGATATTGGCATCGCGCATGTCCTGAGGTACTGCTCCCTCGTCCCAGCACAGGCATAGCAGTTCATGTAGTGCTGAGAGTATAGCAGGCTTGGCACTCTTGATTATTTCAGGGGTAATGCTGTCCTTCCCAGGGGCTTTTCCGCTGGCTAGAGAATCAATGGCATCACTGAGTTCCGATTTTGTTGGCTGTACGTCCAGCTCGGACATGACTGGTAGAGGCTGGGCTGCATTGAGGGCGGTCTCAGTGACAACATTTTCCCTGGAGTACAGTTGTAGGTAGTGCTCAACCCAGCGGTCCATTTGCTTGCGTTGGTCAGTGATCTTGTCCCCTGATTTAGATTTGAGGGGGGGCGATCTTCTTGATGGTTGTCCCAAAAGCTCTCTTAATGCCATCATACATCACTGTGATGTTTCCGGTGTCTGAGGCCAGCTGAATATGATTGCACAGGTATTAGAATTAGAACATTACAGCGCAGTACAGGCCCTTCGGCCCTCGATGTTGTGCCGACCTGTGAAACCATCTGACCTACACTATTCCATTTTCATCCAAATGTCTATCCAATGACCACTTAAATGCCCTTAAAGTTGGCGAGTGAACTACTGTTGCAGGCAGGGCGTTCCACGCCCCTACTACTCTCTGAGTAAAGAAACTACCTCTGACATCTGTCCTATATCTATCACCCCTCAACTTAAAGCTATGTCCCCTCGTGTTTTCCATCACCATCCGAGGAAAAAGACTCTCACTATCCACCCTATCTAACCCTCTGATTATCTTGTATGTCTCTATTAAGTCACCTCTCCTCCTCCTTCTCTCCAACGAAAACAACCTCAAGTCCCTCAGCCTTTCCTCATAAGACCTTCCCTCCATACTAGGCAACATCCGAGTAAATCTCCTCTGCACCCTTTCCATAGCTTCCACATCCTTCCTATAATGCGGTGACCAGAACTGCACGCAATACTCCAGGTGCGGTCTCACCAGAGTTTTGTACAGCTGCAGCATGACCTCGTGGCTCCGAAACTCGATCCCCCTACTAATAAAAGCTAACACACCATATGCCTTCTTAACAGCCCTATTAACCTGGGTAGCAACCTTCAGGGATTTATGCACCTGGACACCAAGATCTCTCTGTTCATCTACACTACCAAGAATCTTCCCATTAGTCCAGTACTCTGCATTCCTGTTACTCCTTCCAAAGTGAATCACCTCACACTTTTCCGCATTAAACTCCATTTGCCATCTCTCAGCCCAGCTCTGCAGCCTATCTATGTCCCTCTGAACCCTACAACATCCTTCGGCACTATCCACAACTCCACCGACCTTCATGTCATCCGCAAATTTACTAACCCACCCTTCTGCACCCTCTTCCAGGTCATTTATAAAAGTGACAAACAGCAGTGGCCCCAAAACAGATCCTTGCGGTACACCACTAGTAACTAAACTCCAGGATGAACATTTGCCATCAACCACCACCCTCTGTCTTCTTTCAGCTAGCCAATTTCTGATCCAAAGCACTAAATCACCTTCAATCCCATACTTCCGTATTTTCTGCAATAGCTTACCGTGGGGAACCTTATCAAACGCCTTACTGAAATCCATATACACCACATCCACTGCTTTACCCTCATCCACCTGTTTGGTCACCTTCTCGAAAAACTCAATAAGGTTTGTGAGGCATGACCTACCCGTCACAAAACCGTGCTGACTATCGCTAATGAACTTTTTCTTTTCAAGATGATTATAAATCCTGTCTCTTATAACCTTTTCCAACATTTTACCCACAACCGAAGTAAGGCTCACAGTTCTATAATTACCAGGGCTGTCTCTACTCCCCTTCTTGAACAAGGGGACAACATTTGCTATCCTCCAGTCTTCCGGCACTATTCCTGTCGACAATGACGACATAAGATCAAGGACAAAGGCTCTGCAATCTCCTCCCTAGCTTCCCAGAGAATCCTAGGATAAATCCCATCTGGCCCAGGGGACTTATCTATTTTCACACTTTCCAAAATTGCTAACACCTCCTCCTTGTGAACCTGAATCCCATCTAGCCTAGTAGCCTGAATCTCAGTATTCTCCTCGACAACATTTTCTTTCTCTACTGTAAATACTGACGCAAAATATTCATTTAACACTTCCCCTATCTCCTCTGATTCCACACACAACTTCCCACTACTATCCTTGTTTGGCCCTAATCTAACTCTAGTCATTCTTTTATTCCTGATATACCTATAGAAAGCCTTAGGGTTTTCCCTGATCCTATCCGCCAATGACTTCTCGTGTCCTCTCCTTGCTCTTCTTAGCTCTCCCTTTAGATCCTTCCTGGCCAGCTTGTAACTCTCAAGCGCCCTAACTGAGCCTTCACGTCTCATCCTAACATAAGCCTTCTTCTTCCTCTTGACAAGCGCTTCAACTTCTTTAGTAAACTACGGCTCCCTCGCTCGACAACCTCCTCCCTGCCTCACAGGTACATACTTATCAAGGACACACAGTAGCTGCTCCTTGAATAAGCTCCACATTTCGATTGTTCCCATCCCCTGCAGTTTCCTTCCCCATCCTATGCATCCTAAATCTTGCCTAATCGCATCATCATTTCCTTTCCCCCAGCTATAATTTTTGCCCTGCGGTATCTACCTGTCCCTCCCCATCGCTAAGGTAAACCTAACCGAATTGTGATCACTATCACCAAAGTGCTCACCTACATCTAAATCTAACACCTGGCCGGGTTCATTTCCCAGTACCAAATCCAATGTGGCATCACCCCTGGTTGGCCTGTCTACATACTGTGTCAGAAAACCCGCCTGCACACACTGGACAAAAACTGACCCATCTAAAGTACTCGAACTATAGTATTTCCAGTCGATATTTGGAAAGTTAAAGTCCTGCATAACAACTACCCTGTTACTCTCGCCCCTGTCAAGAATCATCTTCGCTATCCTTTCCTCTACATCTCTGGAACTATTTGGAGGTCTATAGAAAACTCCCAACAGGGTGACCTCTCCTCTCCTGTTTCTAACCTCGGCCCATACTACCTCAGTAGACGAGTCCTCAAACGTCCTTTCTGTCGCTGTAATACTCTCCTTGATTAACAATGCCACACCACCCCCCTCTTTTACCATCTTCTCTGTTCTTACTGAAACATCTAAATCCCGGAACCTGCAACATCCATTCCTGCCCCTGCTCTACCCATGTCTCCGAAATGGCCACTACATCGAGATCCCAGGTACCAACACATGCTGCAAGCTCACCCACCTTATTCCGGATGCTCCTGGCGTTGAAGTAGACACACTTTAAACCAGGTTCTTGCTTGCCAGTGCCCTCTTGCGTCCTTGTAACCTTATCCCTGACCTCACTACTCTCAACATCCTGTACACTGGCACTACAATTTAGGTTCCCATTCCCCTGCTGAATTAGTTTAAACCCCCCCGAAGAGCGCAAGCAAATCTCCCCCCCCAGGATATTGGTACCCCTCTGGTTCAGGTGAAGACCATCCTGTTTGTAGAGGTCCCACCTACCCAGAAAGAGCCCCAATTATCCAGGAAACCAAAACCCTCCTACCTACACCATCCCTGCAGCCACGTGTTCAACTCCTCTCTCTCCCTATTCCTCGCTTCGCTATCACGTGGCACGGGCAACAACCCAGAGATAACAACTCTGTTTGTTTTCGCTCTAAGCTTCCACCCTAGCTCCCTGAATTTCTGTCTTAAATCCCCATCTCTCTTCCTACCTATGTCGTTGGTGCCTATGTGGACCACGACTTGGGGCTGCTCCCCCTCCCCCTTAAGGATCCCAAAAACACGATCCGAGACATCACGAACCCTGGCACCTGGGAGGCAACACACCAACTGTGAGTCTCTCTCGTTCCCACAGAACCTCCTATCTGTTCCCCTAACTATGGCGTCCCCAATGACTAATGCTCTGCTCCTCTTCCCCCTTCCCTTCTGAGCAACAGGGACAGACTCTGTGCCAGATACCTGTACCCCTTTGCTTACCCCTGGTAAGTCGTCCCCCGCAACAGTATCCAAAACGGTGTTGCCAGCAGTCATTTGCACAGCGCCTGGCTGTTCTTTGTGCAGCACTTCTGGCTGCTTTAAGTGCTACACATGTTAACTCGCTGGGGGCTTTCTTGTAGTTCAGCAGTGCAATACGCTTTGCAGCTATGACAGGTTCCAGCTCTTCAATGTGAAATTGAAACCAGTCTGCATTCTGCTTCACACAATTGCCAGAGGTGGTCATTGCTGAGTCATAGATGGTGTCTCTGATGTGGGCCCACTTGCTCTCTGCATCCCCTGTGGGAGTGTTTTGAAGGGCTTTTTCAAGTGAATTTGGAAACTTATATAACTGCTGTGGATAAGAAATTCTGCTCGTGCTGATGCGCGGGCGGCCCTTCTGCTTGGAATGATGCAGCTTCTTTGGTCTGAGTCTAATCTTGCTGCACACCAGGGAGTGGTCAGTGTCGCAGTCCGCACTGTGGAAGCTGCGTGTGATTTGAACACTGTTTAAGGCGGCTCGCCTTGTGATGATGAGGTCCAGCTGGTGCCAACGACGTGAACTTGGGTGCCTCCATGAAACCTGGTGACAGGGTTTAGTGTGAAAGAATGAGTTGGTGATGCAGAGGTTATGATGGGTACACAACTCAAGCAGTCTCTGTCCATTCTCATTCATCCTTCCAATGCCATAGCGCCCAAGGCAGGAGGGCCATGAGTCATGATTGGCCCCAACCCTGGCATTAAAGTCCCCCAGCAGGAACAGATGCTCGGTATTGGGGATGCTGCTAATGATATTATGGAGCTCCTTGTAGAACTGGTCTTCATCTTCATGTGGGGAGCAGAGTGTTGGAGCATAGATGCTGAGTAGGTGTACTGGACCAGAGGCGGTGAGCAGTCGGATGGACAGTATGTGTTCCGAGCCATTTGAAGGTGGCTCTATCATGCTGAGCAAAGTTTCTGTTGGCGAAGCCCACTCCATGCTGTCTTGGTTCTTCAGGATCCCTACCCTGCCAGTAGAAGGTGTAGTCTTGCTCTCTTAGTGATCCGCTCGCAGGGAGGCGTGTCTCCTGAAGTGCTGCAATGTCCACATTGAGTCTATTGAGCTCGTTGTTCATGATGGCGGTCTTCCGAGAATCGTTGATTTGTGTAAGGTCTTCCGACAGGCCAGGACACATAGTTCTGACGTTCCAGCTTGCAAAACGAAGGGCCGGTACCTTCTTTCCCTTTTTTGTCGTGCTGTTTAGTGTGGTGTTGCAGTCCACTTGTCGTGCAATGACCCTGAGCTCCAAGCACCCATTGAAGCAGGTGGAATGTGGCGGGACAGAACCTTACTGACCGGGGGCTGCTCACTTTGAGGCGGCCGATAGCTGTCCAGTGAGATGCGATGACCTCTCCCACCAACAAAGGCAACCCATGGCGCCCAATCTCTATGCCAGTTGAGCTGGACTTATTACCTGTAACTGCTGCCTTCCATGTTGTCTTGGTCGCTGTGAGGCGACTATGGAGTGACCTCTCCATGGCGCATGCCTGGGCGAATGTATGGAGGTTGTGAGTTGCCCAAGCGTCAAAACCTCCCTCTCGGCCTTCCTGGTGGGGTCCAAAGGAGTGCAGAGCACGACTGTTTTCGTGGGTTTAAAAGTGGATAAATCCCCAGGCCCAGATGAGATGTATCCCAGGCTGTTATGTGAGGCAAGTTAGGAGATAGCAGGGGCTTTGACACAGATTTTCAAATCCTCTCTGGCCACAGGAGAGGTACCAGAGGACTGGAGGACAGCAAATGTGGTACCATTATTCAAGAAGGGTAGCAGGGATAAACTGGGTAATTACAGGCTGGTGAGTCTAACATCAGTGGTTGGGAAAATATTGGAAAAAATTCTGAGGGACAGGATTAATCTCCACTTGGAGAGGCAGGGGTTAATCAGGGATAGTCAGCATGGCTTTGTCAGGGGGAGAACGTGTCTATCTAACTTGATTGAATTTTTCGAGGAGGTGACTAGATGTGTAGATGAGGATAAAGCTGTTGATGTAGTCTACATGGACTTCAGTAAGGCTTTTGATCAGGTTCCGCATGGGAGATTGGTTAAGAAGGTAAGAGCCCATGGGATCCAGGGCAATTTGGCAAATTGGATCCAAAATTGGCTTAGTGGCAGGATGCAGAAGGTGATGGAATTAGAATTAGAATTAGAAGAATTAGAACATTACAGCGCAGTACAGGCCCTTCGGCCCTCGATGTTGCGCCGACCTGTGAAACCATCTGACCTACACTATTCCATTTTCATCCATATGTCTATCCAATGTCCACTTAAATGCCCTTAAAGTTGGCGAATCTACTACTGCTGCAGGCAGGGCGTTCCACGCCCTTACTACTCTCTGAGTAAAGAAACTACCTCTGACATCTGTCCTATATCTATCACCCCTCAACTTAAAGCTATGTCCCCTCGTGTTTGCCATCACCATCCGAGGAAAAAGACACTCACTATCCACCCTATCTAACCCTCTGGTCGAGGGTTGTTTTTGCGAGTGGAAGCCTGTGACCAGTGGTGTACCACAGGGATCGATGCTGAGAACCTTTCTGTTTGTAATGTATATTAATGATTTAGACATGAATGTAGGAGGTATGATCAGTAAGTTCGCAGATGACATGAAAATTGGTGGTGTTGTAAATAGAGGGGAAGAAAACCTTAGATTACAGGATCATTTAGATGGGCTGATAAGATGGGCGGAGCAGTGGCAAATGGAATTTAATCTTGAAAAGTGCGAGGTAATGCATTTTGGGATGACTAACAAGGTAAGGGAATATACAATGGATGGTAGGACCCTAGGAAGTACAGAGCTCAGAGGGACCTTGCTGTACTTGTCCATAGATCACCGAAGGCAGCAACACAGGTAGATAAGGTGGTTAGGAAGGCATGTGGGATACTTGCCTTTATTAGCTGAGGCATAGAGAGACTGATAAGGCTAGGGTTGGTTTCTTTGGTGCAGGGAAGGCTGAGAAGGGACATGATTGAGGTGTACAAGATTATGAGAGGTATTGATAGGTTAGATAGGAGAAATCTTTTTCCCTTAGCGGAGGGGTCAAGAACCAGGGGGCATAGATTTAGGGTAAGGGGCAGGAGGTTTCGGGGAGATTTGAGGAAACATTTTTTTCATCCAGAGGGTGGTTGAAATCTGGAACACACTGCCTGAAGAGGTAGTTGAGGCAGGAACCCTCACAACATTTAAGAAGTATTTAGATGAGCACTTGAAACGCCATAGCATGCAAGGCTACGGGCCAAGTGCAGGAATATGGGATTAGAATAGTTAGGTGCTGGATGGCCGGCACAGACACCATGGGCCGAAGGGCCTGTTTCTGTGCTGTATAACTCTATGAGACCATTCAGCCCCTCGAGACTGTTCTGCCATTCAATAAGATCATGCCAGATCTGTGACCTAACTCCATATACCTGCCTTTGCCCCATCTTCCTGAATACCTTTGATTAACAAAAATCTATCAATTTCAGATTTAAAATTAATGATTGATCCAGCATCGATTGTCATTTGTGGAAGTGAATTCCAAACTTCTACCACTCCTTGTGTATGAAAGTGTTTCCTAATTTCATCCTCAAAGGTCTGTCTCTAATTTTTAGACTCTGCCCCCAAGTCCTAGACTCCCGATCCAGCAGAAATAGTTTCTCTCTATCTACACTATCTGTTCCTGTAATATTTTGAAAACTTGGATCAAATCACCTCTTAATTTTGTAAATTCCAGAGAATAGTTTGTTTCATTTCTCCTTGTAATTTAACCATTGAAGTCCAGGTATCATTCCAGTAAATCTACACTGAACTCTGTCCAAGATGTGGTGTCTGGAACTGCTCCCAGTAACTCCAGGTGTGGTCTAAGCAGGGCTTTGCAGAGCTGAAACATGACTTCTACCCTCTTGTATTTGAGTCCTGTGGATATAACGACCAGCATCCCATTAACCTTCCTGGTTATTTTCTCTACCTGTTCATGACATTTTCATGATCTGTGTGCCTGGACCCCAAGATTCTTTGGACCGACACTGTTTCTAGATTTTAAACATTTAGAACGTTCCCTGTTCTCTCCCTGTTAATTTCAGTTGGTGACTTCACATTTGTTGATATAGAATCATAGAATGGTTACAACACAGAAAGAGGCCATTCGGCCCATCGTATCCTGCTGCCTCTCTGCAAAAGGAACTCAGCGAGTCCCACTCCCCCATCCGTACCCGTAGCCGGGTAATTTTTTTCTCTTCAGATGTTTTTCCAATTCCCTTTCGAAAGCCTCGATTGAATCTGCCTCCACCACACTCTTTGGCAGTGCATTCCAGATCCTGAACACTCACTGAACCTGCCTCCACCACACTCTCAAACAGTGCATTCCAGATCCTAAACACTCACTGAACCTGCCTCCACCACACTCTCAGGCAGTGCATTCCAGATCCTAAACACTCACTGAACCTGCCTCCACCGCACTCTCAGACAGTGCATTCCAGATCCTAAACACTCACTGAACCTGCCTCCACCGCACTCTCAGACAGTGCATTCCAGATCCTAAACACTCACTGAACCTGCCTCCACCGCACTCTCAGACAGTGCATTCCAGATCCTAAACACTCACTGAACCTGCCTCCACCGCACTCTCAGACAGTGCATTCCAGATCCTAAACACTCACTGAACCTGCCTCCACCGCACTCTCAGACAGTGCATTCCAGATCCTAAACACTCACTGAACCTGCCTCCACCGCACTCTCAGACAGTGTATTCCAGATCCAAAACACTCACTGAACCTGCCTCCACCACACTCTCAGACAGTGCATTCCAGATCCTGAACACTCACTGAACCTGCCTCCACCACACTCTCTGGCAGTGCATTCCAGATCCTGAACACTCACTGAACCTGCCTCCACCACACTCTCTGGCAGTGCATTCCAGATCCTGAACACTCACTGAACCTGCCTCCACCACACTCTCAGACAGTGCATTCCAGATCCTAAACACACACTGAACCTGCCTCCACCACACTCTCAGACAGTGCATTCCAGATCCTAAACACTCACTGAACCTGCCTCCACCACACTCTCAGACAGTGCATTCCAGATCCTAAACACACACTGAACCTGCCTCCACCACACTCTCAGACAGTGCAATCCAGATCCTAAACACTCGCTGTGGAAAATGGTGTGCTTCATGTCGCCTTTGTATTTTTTTTTGCCAATCAGCTTAAATCAGTGTCTTCTGGTTCTGGATTCTTCCACCAATGGGAACAGTTTCTCGCTATCTACAAAAAAATTTGATCAAGTTGGTCAAACAAGATCTTCCCTTAACAAATCCATGCTGACTATCCTTGATTAACCTGTGCCTTTCTAAGTGACAGTTTATCCTGTCTCTCAGAATAGATTCTAAAAATTTGCCCACTACTGAGGTTAGACTGACTGGCCTGTAATTATTTGGTCTATCCTTCAATCCTTTTTTAAACAGAGGTACAACGTTAGCAGTTCTTCAATCCTCCGGCACCACGCCTATATCCAGTGAGGACTGAAAATGATGGTCAGACCCTCTGCTATTTCCTCTCTCGCTTCTTTTAACAGCCTGGGGTACATTTCATCCGGCCCTGGTGATTTATCAACTTTCAAGGATGCTAATCCCATTAATACTTCCTCTCTCCCTATGTTTATCACATCCAATACTTCACACTTCTTTTCCTTGACTACAATATCTGCATCGCTACCCTCTTTTGTGAGGACAGACGCTAAGTATTCATTAAGAACAATACCAATATCCTCCATTGAGTCGGTTGGGATTATATTCACTGGAGTTCAGAAGAGTGAGGGGGGATCTCATAGAAACCTATAACATTCTAACAGGACTTGACAGGGTAGATGCAGGAAGGATGTTCCCGATGGTGGGGGAGTCCAGAACCAGGGGTCATAGTCTAAGAATACAGGGTAAACCTTTCAGGACTGAGATGAGGAGAAATTTCTTCACCCAGTGAGTGGTGAGCCTGTGGAATTCACTACCACAGAAAGCAGTTGAGGCCAAAACATTGAATGTTTTCAAGAAGGAGTTAGATATAGCTCTTGGGGCAAAAAGGATCAAAGGGTATGGGGGGAAAGCAGGAAAAGGTTACTGAGTTGGATGATCAGCCATGATCATAATGAATGGCAGAGCAGGCTCAAAGGGCTAAAGGGTCTACTCCTGCTCCTATTTTCTATGTTTCTATGTTTCACCCCTGCACATAGGTTACCTTTTTGGCCTTTTATGGGCCCTACTCTCTCCTTAGTTATCCTCTTACTCTTAATGTATTGATAAAACATCTTTGGGTTCACCTTGATTTTGCTTGCCAATATTCTTTCATTCACTCTCTTTGCTTTCCTAATTTCCTTTTTGATTTTACCCCTCCACTTTCTATACTCCTCTCGGCTTTCTGTAGTATTGAGTTCTCGGTGTCGGACATAAGCTTTCCTTTTCTGCCTTGTCTTACCCTGTAGGCTCCTTGACATCCATTGGGCTCTAGATTTGGCCGCCTCAGCCTTTTTCTTTGTGGGAACATGTTTACCCTGAACCCCTTGAATCTCCCCTTTGAATGCCTCCCACTGTTCTGACACTGATTTACCTTCAAGTAGCTGTTTCCAGTCCACTTTCACTAAATCACTCCTCAGTTTAGTAAAATTGGCCTTGGCCCAATTGAGAACTCTAACTCCTGTTCTATCTCTGTCCTTTTCCATAATTATGTTAAAACTGACTGAATTATGATCAATATCACCAAAATGCTCTCCCACTGCCACTCCTTCCACCTGCCCATCTTCATTTCCTAAAACTAAGTCTAAAACTGCACCCTGTCTTGTTGGACTTGCTACATACTGGGCAAAAACGTTCTCCTGAATGCACCTCAAGAATTCTGCTCCATTCCTTTCACACTAAAACTATTGCAGTTAATATTGGGGTAATTAAAATCCCCAACTATTCCTGCCCTATTGTTCTTGCACTTCTCAGAGATTTGCCTACATATCTGCTCTTCTATCACCCTCTGACTGTTTGGGGGTCTATAGTACACTCCCAGCAGTGTGATTGCCCCTTTTTTGTCCCTTAGCTCAATCCATATGGCCTCATTTGATGAACCTTCCAATATATCATCCCTCCTCACAGCTGTAATAGTTTGCTTGACCAAAATTGCTACTCCCCCTCCTTTCTTATCCCCCTCCCTATCAAGTCTGGAAACCCTGGAACCAGGAACGTTGAGCTGCCATTCCTGTCCCTCCTTCAGCCATGTTTCTGTAATAGCTATGATATCATACTGCCACGTGTCTATCTGTGCCCTCAGCACATCTGCTTTATTTGCTTTACTCCTTGCATTGAAATCGAAACCCTTGAGCACTGCCAAACTCTTTTTTTATTTTCCAACCCTCATTTCCTCTGTCTTCCAGCCTCGTCCATAAGTTTAGTTTAGTTTAGTTTAGAGATACAGCACTGAAACAGGCCCTTCGGCCCACCGAGTCTGTGCCGACCATCAACCACCCATTTATACTAATCCTACACTGATCCCATATTCCTACCACATCCCCACCTGTCCCTATATTTCCCTACCACCTACCTATACTAGGGACAATTTATAATGGCCAATTTACCTACCAACCTGCAAGTCTTTTGGCTTGTGGGAGGAAACCGGAGCACCCGGAGAAAACCCATGCAGACACAGGGAGAACTTGCAAACTCCACACAGGCAGTACCCAGAATTGAACCCGGGTTGCTGGAGCTGTGAGGCTGCGGTGCTAACCACTGCGCCACTGTGCCGCCCTAAATTTGCCACCTTCCATTTTAATTTCTGATTTTGTCTCAGCTGAGTCTACCCTCAGGTCCCCATCTCCCTGCCAAACTAGTTTAAACCCTCCCCAACAGCACTAGAAACACGTCCCGCAAGGAACTCAGTTCCGGCTCTGTTCAGGTCTTATTCTTATTCATTCATGGGATGTGGGCATCGCTGGCCAGGCCAGCATTTATTGCCCATCCCTAATTGCCCTTGAGAAGGTGGTGGTGAGCTGCCTTCTTAAACTGCTGCAGTCCACGTGGGGTAGGTACACCCACAGTGCTAGCGGTTAGATACAACTGAGTGGCTTACTAGGCCATTTCAGAGGGCACGTAAGCGTCAACCCTTTTGCTGTGGGTCTGGAGTCACATGTAGGCCAGACCAGGTAAGGACGGCAGATTTCCTTCCCTAAAGGACATTAGTGAACCAGATGGGTTTTTACAACAATCGACAATGGTTTCATGGCCATCATTAGACTAGATTTTAATTCCAGATTTATTAATTGAATTCAAATTCCACCTTCTGCTGTGGTGGGATTTGAACCCATGTCCCCAGAGCAATACACTGGGTCTCTGGGTTACTAGTCCAGTGACCAAACCACTACACCACTGCTTGTCTAGCCTGTACAGGTCCCATCTCCCCCAGAGCCGGTCCCAATGTCCCAGGAATCGAAAGCCCTCCCTCCTGCACCATCTTTCCAGCCACGCATTCATCTGTCTTATCCTTCTATTTCTATACTCACTTGTGCGTGGCACTGGGAGTAATCCGGAGATGACTACTTTTGAGGTCCTGCTTGCTAATTTCTTATCTAGCTCCCTAAATTCTGACTGCAGGACTACATCCCTCTTTCTCCCTATGTCGTTGGTTCCGATGTGGACCACGACTGCTGGCTGTTCACCCTCCCCCTTCAGGATGCTCTGCAGTTGCTCAGTGACATCCTTGACCCTGGCACCCGGGAGCCAACACACCATCCTGGATTCACGTCTGTGGCCACAGCAACATCTGTCTGTTCCCCTGACTATTGAATCACCTATCACTACGGCTCTTCCAGTCTTCCCTGTACCCCCCTGTGCAGCTGAGTCACCTGTGGTGTCATGGACTTGGCTCTGGCTGCACTCCCCAGGTGAAGCATCACTTTCTTCAGTATTCAGAACTGAATACCTGTTGGAGAGTGAGATGCACTCAGGGATCTCCTGCACTACCTGCCTGATTCTTTTTGACTGTCTGGTGGTCATCCATTCCCTCTCTCCCTACATACTCTCAAGCTGTGGGGTGATCACATCTATAAACATGCTATCCACATAGCTCTCATCCTCATTAATGCACTGCAGTGTCGCCAGCTGCTGCTCAAGTTCCAAAACCCAGAGCTCAAGCTGCTTCAATTGATGACACTTCCTGCACAAATGGTTCTCCAGGATACGGGAAGTGTCCTGGAGCTCCCACAAAGCACAGGAGGTGCACTCTCGAAGTTGAAGCAACCCTACCATTCCTATATTTATTAGTTGACCTTTTGCGACTTCTAAACAAAATACTACAACAGCTTACAATTATTAATAAAACCTTACTAGTACTGATAAATCCTAATAAAAATCAATACAGTTCACAAGTTAAAATAAACTTTACTCAGAAAAAATCCCAGCTCCTCACTTGTTCCTGATGATTCAGCTATTTTCACACACCCCCCAACAGTAATGTACTAACCCAGCTATTTAGAGCTATTCCTGAACAGCAGTAACTCAGCAACCAATCACCTTGCAGCTTTCCTGTGACATCACTGTTCACTTTGTTTTCAAACTCCGGCGTGCCTGGACTCCTCTCCACTGCTCCTCCTGGAAGGTAAATGCTCCCGGCCGCAATCCTCGGGCTCTATTTATCAGCTCCCCGCTCCGTGTTCTCTCTATAAGTCCGCTCCTCTCTGCTGCTCCTCCTGGAAGGTAAATGCTCCCGGCCGCAATCCTCGGGCTCTATTTATCAGCTCCCCGCTCCGTGTTCTCTCCGTAGGTCTGCTCCTCTCTGCTGCTCCTCCTGGAAGGTAAGTGCTCTGGGCCGCAATCCTCGGGCTCTATTTATCAGCTCCCCGCTCCGTGTTCTCTCCGTAGGTCCGCTCCTCTCTGCTGCTCCTCCTGGAAGGTAAGTGCTCTGGGCCGCAATCCTCGGGCTCTATTTATCAGCTCCCCGCTTCATGTTCTCTCCGTAGGTCCGCTCCTCTCTGCTGCTCCTCCTGGAAGGTAAGTGCTGTCGGCCGCAATCCTCGGGCTCCATTTATCAGCTCCCCGCTTCATGTTCTCTCCGTAGGTCCGCTCCTCTCTGCTGCTCCTCCAGGAAGGTAAGTGCTCTGGGCCGCAATCCTCGGGCTCTATTTATCAGCTCCTCGCTTCGTGTTCTCTCCGTAGGTCCGCTCCTCTCTGCTGCTCCTCCAGGAAGGTAAGTGCTCTGGGCCGCAATCCTCGGGCTCTATTTAACAGCTCCCCGCTCTGTGTTCTCTCCGTAGGTCCGCTCCTCTCCACTGCTCCTCCTGGAAGGTAAGTGCTCTAGTGCGCAATCCTCGGGCTCTATTTATCAGCTCCCCGCTCCGTGTTCTCTCCGTAGGTCCGCTCCTCTCTGCTGCTCCTCCTGGAAGGTAAGTGCTCTAGGCCGCAATCCTCGGGCTCTATTTATCAGCTCCCCGCTCCGTGTTCTCTCCGTTGGTCCGCTCCTCTCTGCTGCTCCTCCTGGAAGGTAAGTGCTCTCGGCCGCAATCCTCGGGCTCCATTTATCAGCTCCCCGCTTCGTGTTCTCTCCGTTGGTCCGCTCCTCTCTGCTGCTCCTCCTGGAAGGTAAGTGCTGTCGGCCGCAAGCCTCGGGCTCTATTTATCAGCTCCCCGCTTCGTGTTCTCTCCGTAGGTCCGCTCCTCTCTGCTGCTCCTCCAGGAAGGTAAGTGCTCTAGGCCGCAATCCTCGGGCTCTATTTATCAGCTCCCCGCTCCGTGTTCTCTCTATAAGTCCGCTCCTCTCTGCTGCTCCTTCTGGAAGGTAAGTGCTCTTGGCCACAATCCTCGGGCTCTATTTATCAGCTCCCCGCTCCGTGTTCTCTCCGTAGGTCCGCTCCTCTCTGCTGCTCCTCCTGGAAGGTAAGTGCTCTGGGCCGCAATCCTCGGGCTCTATTTATCAGCTCCCCGCTCCGTGTTCTCTCCGTAGGTCTGCTCCTCTCTGCTGCTCCTCCTGGAAGTTAAGTGCTCTGGGCCGCAATCCTCGGGCTCTATTTATCAGCTCCCCGCTCCGTGTTCTCTCTATAAGTCCGCTCCTCTCTGCTGCTCCTCCTGGAAGGTAAGTGCTCTGGGCCGCAATCCTCGGGCTCTATTTATCAGCTCCCCGCTCCGTGTTCTCTCCATAAGTCCGCTCCTCTCTGCTGCTCCTTCTGGAAGGTAAGTGCTCTAGGCCGCAATCCTCGGGCTCTATTTATCAGCTCCCCGCTTCGTGTTCTCTCCGTAGGTCCGCTCCTCTCTGCTGCTCCTCCAGGAAGGTAAGTGCTCTGGGCCGCAATCCTCGGGCTCTATTTATCAGCTCCCCGCTCCGTGTTCTCTCCATAAGTCCGCTCCTCTCCACTGCTCCTCCTGGAAGGTAAGTGCTCTAGGCCGCAATCCTCGGGCTGTATTTATCAGCTCCCCGCTCCGTGTTCTCTCCTTATGTCCGCTCCTCTCTGCTGCTCCTCCTGGAAGGTAAGTGCTCTAGGCCGCAATCCTCGGGCTGTATTTATCAGCTCCCCGCTCCGTGTTCTCTCCGTAGTTCCGCTCCTCTCTGCTGCTCCTCCTGGAAGGTAAATGCTCTAGGCCGCAATCCTCGGGCTCTATTTATCAGCTCCCCGCTCCGTGTTCTCTCCGTAAGTCCGCTCCTCTCTGCTGCTCCTTCTGGAAGGTAAGTGCTCTAGGCCGCAATCCTCGGGCTCTATTTATCAGCTCCCCGCTCCGTGTTCTCTCCGTAGGTCCGCTCCTCTCCGCTGCTCCTCCTGGAAGGTAAGTGCTCCAGGCCGCAATCCTCGGGCTCTATTTATCAGCTCCCCGCTCCGTGTTCTCTCCGCAGGTCCGCTCCTCTCTGCTGCTCCTCCTGGAAGGTAAGTGCTCTAGGCCGCAATCCTCGGGCTCTATTTATCAGCTCCCCGCTCCGTGTTCTCTCCGTAGGTCCGCTCCTCTCTGCTGCTCCTTCTGGAAGGTAAGTGCTCTAGGCCGCAATCCTCGGGCTCTATTTATCAGCTCCCCGCTCCGTGTTCTCTCCGTAGGTCCGCTCCTCTCTGCTGCTCCTTCTGGAAGGTAAGTGCTCCCGGCCGCAATCCTCGGGCTCTATTTATCAGCTCCCCGCTCCGTGTTCTCTCCGTAGGTCCGCTCCTCTCTGCTGCTCCTCCTGGAAGGTAAATGCTCTCGGCCGCAATCCTCGGGCTCTATTTATCAGCTCCCCGCTCCGTGTTCTCTCCGTAAGTCCGCTCCTCTCTACTGCTCCTCCTGGAAGGTAAGTGCTCTGGGCCGCAATCCTCGGGCTCTATTTATCAGCTCCGCGCTCCGTGTTCTCTCCATAAGTCCGCTCCTCTCTGCTGCTCCTTCTGGAAGGTAAGTGCTCTAGGCCACAATCCTCGGGCTCTATTTATCAGCTCCCCGCTCCGTGTTCTCTCCGTAGGTCCGCTCCTCTCTGCTGCTCCTCCTGGAAGGTAAGTGCTCTGGGCCGCAATCCTCAGGCTCTATTTATCAGCTCCCCGCTCCGTGTTCTCTCCGTAGGTCCGCTCCTCTCTGCTGCTCCTCCTGGAAGGTAAGTGCTCTCGGCCGCAATCCTCGGGCTCTATTTATCAGCTCCCCGCTCCGTGTTCTCTCCGCAGGTCCGCTCCTCTCTGCTGCTCGTTCTGGAAGGTAAGTGCTCTAGGCCGCAATCGTCGGGCTCGATTTATCAGCTCCCCGCTCCGTGTTCTCTCCGTAGGTCCGCTCCTCTCTGCTGCTCCTCCTGGAAGGTAAGTGCTCCAGGCCGCAATCCTCGGGCTCCATTTATCAGCTCCCCGCTCCGTGTTCTCTCCGTAGGTCCGCTCCTCTCTGCTGCTCCTCCTGGAAGGTAAGTGCTCTGGGCCGCAATCCTCGGGCTCTATTTATCAGCTCCCCGCTCCGTGTTCTCTCCGTAGGTCCGCTCCTCTCTGCTGCTCCTCCTGGAAGGTAAGTGCTCTGGGCCGCAATCCTCGGGCTCTATTTATCAGCTCCCCGCTCCGTGTTCTCTCCATAAGTCCGCTCCTCTCTGCTGCTCCTTCTGGAAGGTAAGTGCTCTAGGCCGCAATCCTCGGGCTCTATTTATCAGCTCCCCGCTCCGTGTTCTCTCCATAAGTCCGCTCCTCTCCACTGCTCCTCCTGGAAGGTAAGTGCTCTAGGCCGCAATCCTCGGGCTGTATTTATCAGCTCCCCGCTCCGTGTTCTCTCCATAAGTCCGCTCCTCTCCACTGCTCCTCCTGGAAGGTAAGTGCTCTAGGCCGCAATCCTCGGGCTGTATTTATCAGCTCCCCGCTCCGTGTTCTCTCCGTAGGTCCGCTCCTCTCCGCTGCTCCTCCTGGAAGGTAAGTGCTCCAGGCCGCAATCCTCGGGCTCTATTTATCAGCTCCCCGCTCCGTGTTCTCTCCGCAGGTCCGCTCCTCTCTGCTGCTCCTCCTGGAAGGTAAGTGCTCTAGGCCGCAATCCTCGGGCTCTATTTATCAGCTCCCCGCTCCGTGTTCTCTCCGTAGGTCCGCTCCTCTCTGCTGCTCCATCTGGAAGGTAAGTGCTCTAGGCCGCAATCCTCGGGCTCTATTTATCAGCTCCCCGCTCCGTGTTCTCTCCATAAGTCCGCTCCTCTCTGCTGCTCCTTCTGGAAGGTAAGTGCTCTAGGCCGCAATCCTCGGGCTCCATTTATCAGCTCCCCGCTTCGTGTTCTCTCCGTAGGTCCGCTCCTCTCTGCTGCTCCTCCAGGAAGGTAAGTGCTCTGGGCCGCAATCCTCGGGCTCTATTTATCAGCTCCCCGCTCTGTGTTCTCTCCATAAGTCCGCTCCTCTCTGCTGCTCCTTCTGGAAGGTAAGTGCCCTAGTGCGCAATCCTCGGGCTCTATTTATCAGCTCCCCGCTCCGTGTTCTCTCCGTAGGTCCGCTCCTCTCTGCTGCTCCTCCTGGAAGGTAAGTGCTCTAGGCCGCAATCCTCGGGCTCTATTTATCAGCTCCCCGCTCCGTGTTCTCTCCGTTGGTCCGCTCCTCTCTGCTGCTCCTCCTGGAAGGTAAGTGCTCTCGGCCGCAATCTTCGGGCTCTATTTATCAGCTCCCCGCTCCGTGTTCTCTCCGTAGGTCCGCTCTTCTCTGCTGCTCCTCCTGGAAGGTAACTGCTCTAGGCCGCAATCCTCGGGCTCTATTTATCAGCTCCCCGCTCCGTGTTCTCTCCGTAGGTCCGCTCCTCTCTGCTGCTCCTCCTGGAAGGTAAATGCTCTAGGCCGCAATCCTCGGGATCTATTTTTGAACTCCTCGTTCCGTGTTCTTCCTGAAAGCCCGCTTCTCTCCACTGCTCCTCCTGGACGGTAAATGCTCTAGGCCGCAATCCTCGGGCTCTATTTATCAGCTCCCCGCTCCGTGTTCTCTCCGTAGGTCCGCTCCTCTCTGCTGCTCCTCCTGGAAGGTAAATGCTCCAGGCCGCAATCCTCGGGATCTATTTTTCCACTCCTCGTTCCGTGTTCTTCCTGAAAGCCCGCTTCTCTCCACTGATCCTCCTGGACGGTAAATGCTCTGGGCCGCAATCCTCGGGCTCTATTTATCAGCTCCCCGCTCCGCGTTCTCTCCGTAAGTCCGCTCCTCTCTGCTGCTCCTCCTGGAAGGTAAGTCCTCTCGGCTGCAATTCTGCAGGCTCTATTTATCAGCTCCCCGCTCCGTGTTCTCTCCGTAGGTCCGCTCCTCTCCACTGCTCCTCCTGGAAGGTAAGTGCTCTGGGCCGCAATCCTCGGGCTCTATTTATCAGCTCCCTGCTCCGTGTTCTCTCCGTAGGTCCGCTCCTCTCTGCTGCTCCTCCTGGAAGGTAAGTGCTCTAGGCCGCAATCCTCGGGCTCTATTTATCAGCTCCCCGCTCCGTGTTCTCTCCTTAGGTCCGCTCCTCTCCACTGCTCCTCCTGGAAGGTAAGTGCTCTAGGCTGCAATCCTCGGGCTCTATTTATCAGCTCCCCGCTCCGTGTTCTCTCCGTAAGTCCGCTCCTCTCTGCTGCTCCTCCTGGAAGGTAAGTGCTCTGGGCCGCAATCCTCGGGCTCTATTTATCAGCTCCCCGCTTCGTGTTCTCTCCGTAGGTCCGCTCCTCTCTGCTGCTCCTCCTGGAAGGTAAGTGCTCTAGGCCGCAATCCTCGGGCTCTATTTATCAGCTCCCCGCTCCGTGTTCTCTCCGTAAATCCGCTCCTCTCTGCTGCTCCTCCTGGAAGGTAAGTGCTCTAGGCCGCAATCCTCGGGCTCTATTTATCAGCTCCCGGCTCCGTGTTCTCTCCGTAGGTCCGCTCCTCTCTGCTGCTCCTTCTGGAAGGTAAGTGCTCTAGGCCGCAATCCTCGGGCTCTATTTATCAGCTCCCCGCTCCGTGTTCTCTCCGTAAGTCCGCTCCTCTCTGCTGCTCCTCCTGGAAGGTAAGTGCTCTAGGCCGCAATCCTCGGGCTCTATTTATCAGCTCCCCGCTGCGTGTTGTCTCCGTAAATCCGCTCCTCTCTGCTGCTCCTCCTGGAAGGTAAGTGCTCTAGGCCGCATTCCTCGGGCTCTATTTATCAGCTCCCCGCTCCGTGTTCTCTTCGTAGTTCCGCTCCTCTCTGCTGCTCCTCCTGGAAGGTAAATGCTCTAGGCCGCAATCCTCGGGCTCTATTTATCAGCTCCCCGCTCCGTGTTCTCTCCGTCAGTCCGCTCCTCTCTGCTGCTCCTTCTGGAAGGTAAGTGCTGTAGGCCGCAATCCTCGGGCTCTATTTATCAGCTCCCCGCTCCGTGTTCTCTCCGTAGGTCCGCTCCTCTCCGCTGCTCCTCCTGGAAGGTAAGTGCTCCAGGCCGCAAGCCTCGGGCTCTATTTATCAGCTCCCCGCTCCGTGTTCTCTCCATAGGTCTGCTCCTCTCTGCTGCTCCTCCTGGAAGGTAAGTGCTCTAGGCCGCAATCCTCGGGCTCTATTTATCAGCTCCCCGCTCCGTGTTCTCTCCGTCGTTCCGCTCCTCTCTGCTGCTCCTTCTGGAAGGTAAGTGCTCTAGGCCGCAATCCTCGGGCTCTATTTATCAGCTACCCGCTCCGTGTTCTCTCCGTAGGTCCGCTCCTCTCTGCTGCTCCTCCTGGAAGGTAAATGCTCCCGGCCGCAATCCTCGGGCTCTATTTATCAGCTCCCCGCTCCGTGTTCTCTCCGTAGGTCTGCTCCTCTCTGCTGCTCCTCCTGGAAGGTAAATGCTCTCGGCCGCAATCCTCGGGCTCTATTTATCAGCTCCCCGCTCCGTGTTCTCTCCGTAAGTCCGCTCCTCTCTGCTGCTCCTCCTGGAAGGTAAGTGCTCTGGGCCGCAATCCTCGGGCTCTATTTATCAGCTCCCCGCTCCGTGTTCTCTCCATAAGTCCGCTCCTCTCTGCTGCTCCTTCTGGAAGGTAAGTGCTCTAGGCCGCAATCCTCGGGCTCTATTTATCAGCTCCCCGCTTCGTGTTCTCTCCGTAGGTCCGCTCCTCTCTGCTGCTCCTCCTGGAAGGTAAGTGCTCTAGGCCGCAATCCTCGGGCTCTATTTATCAGCTCCCCGCTCCGTGTTCTCTCCGTAAATCCGCTCCTCTCTGCTGCTCCTCCTGGAAGGTAAATGCTCTCGGCCGCAATCCTCGGGCTCTATTTATCAGCTCCCCGCTCCGTGTTCTCTCCGTAAGTCCGCTCCTCTCTGCTGCTCCTCCTGGAAGGTAAGTGCTCTAGGCCGCAATCCTCGGGCTCTATTTATCAGCTCCCCGCTCCGTGTTCTCTCCGTAAGTCCGCTCCTCTCTGCTGCTCCTTCTGGAATGTAAGTGCTCTGGGCCGCAATCCTCGGGCTCTATTTATCAGCTCCCCGCTCCGTGTTCTCTCCGTAGGTCCGCTCCTCTCTGCTGCTCCTCCTGGAAGGTAAGTGCTCTGGGCCGCAATCTTCGGGCTCTATTTATCAGCTCCCCGCTCCGTGTTCTCTCCGTACGTCCGCTCCTCTCTGCTGCTCCTTCTGGAAGGTAAGTGCTCTAGGCCGCAATCCTCGGGCTCTATTTATCAGCTCCCCGCTCCGTGTTCTCTCCGTAGGTCCGCTCCTCTCTGCTGCTCCTCCTGGAAGGTAAGTGCTCTAGGCCGCAATCCTCGGGCTCTATTTATCAGCTCCCCGCTCCGTGTTCTCTCCGTAGGTCCGCTCCTCTCTGCTGCTCCTCCTGGAAGGTAAGTGCTCTAGGCCACGATCCTTGGGCTCTATTTATCAGCTCCCTGCTCCGTGTTCTCTCCGTAGGTCCGCTCCTCTCCACTGCTCCTCCTGGAAGGTAAATGCTCTAGGCCGCAATCCTCGGGCTCTATTTATCAGCTCCCCGCTCCGTGTTCTCTCCGTAGGTCCACTCCTCTCTGCTGCTCCTCCTGGAAGGTAAGTGCTCTAGGCCGCAATCCTCAGGCTCTATTTATCAGCTCTCCGCTCCGTGTTCTCTCCGTAGGTCCGCTCCTCTGTGCTGCTCCTCCTGGAAGTTAAGTGCTCTAGGCCAGAATCCTCGCGCTCTATTTATCAGCTCCCCGCTCCGTGTTCTCTCCGTAGGTCCGTTCTTCTCTGCTGCTCCTCCTGGAAGGTAAGTGCTCTAGGCCGCAATCCTCGGGTTCTATTTATCAGCTCCCCGCTCCGTGTTCTCTCCGTAGGTCCGCTCCTCTCTGCTGCTCCTCCTGGAAGGTAAGTGCTCTCGGCCGCAATCCTCGGGCTCTATTTATCAGCTCCCCGCTCCGTGTTCTCTCTGTAGGTCCGCTCCTCTCTGCTGCTCCTCCTGGAAGGTAAATGCTCTAGGCCGCAATCCTCGGGATCTATTTTTGAACTCCTCGTTCCGTGTTCTTCCTGAAAGCCCGCTTCTCTCCACTGCTCCTCCTGGACGGTAAATGCTCTAGGCCGCAATCCTCGGGCTCTATTTATCAGCTCCCCGCTCCATGTTCTCTCCGTAGGTCCGCTCCTCTCTGCTGCTCCTCCTGGAAGGTAAATGCTCTAGGCCGCAATCCTCGGGATCTATTTTTCCACTCCTCGTATCGTGTTCTTCCTGAAAGCCCGCTTCTCTCCACTGCTCCTCCTGGACGGTAAATGCTCTAGGCCGCAATCCTCGGGCTCTATTTATCAGCTCCCCGCTCCGTGTTCTCTCCGTAAGTCCGCTCCTCTCTGCTGCTCCTCCTGGAAGGTAAGTGCTCTAGGCCGTGATCCTCGGGCTCTATTTATCCACTCCTCGTTCCGTATTCTTCCCGCAAGCCCGCTTCTCTCCGCTGCTCCTCCTGGAAGGTAAATGCTCTAGGCCGCAATCCTCGGGATCTATTTTTCCACTCCTCGTTCCGTATTCTTCCCGCAAGCCCGCTTCTCTCCACTGCTCCTCCTGGACGGTAAATGCTCTAGGCCGCAATCCTCAGGCTCTATTTATCAGCTCCCCGCTCCGTGTTCTCCCCGCAGGTCCACTCCTCTCTGCTGCTCCTGCTGGAAGGTAAGTGCTCTAGTCCGCAATCCTCGGGCTCTATTTATCGGCTCCTTGTTCCCTGTTCTTCCCGCGGGTCCGCTCCTCTCCACTGCTCTCCCAGAAGTTAATCTCTCTCTCCGATCTGTCCCTCCGATCTCCCTCTCTCTCTGATCACTCTGTGATCTCTTTCTGTGTCTCTAGGCCCCACAATTCATTCATCGGTGTTCTGGGATGGCTTGCCCCCCTTTCTCCGAGTTCTCTGCCTCCATGATCAATTTAAATGTGAATCGTTTGATTGTGTTGATTCGAACAGAGTCTGTGATGGGAACCCAGACTGTCCAGATGGCTCAGATGAGCAACACTGTGGTAAGTGAATTATGGGATGGACAATCCTGTAGTCAGTGAATTGTGGGATGCTCATGGGAATATAGATAGGAGCAACCTGTGCTCAGTGAAAAAGATTCTCTCCCAATTCACTTACAACTCCACTTTCAACATCTAAACTGTTCAGACTTTGCTCCACAACATTTCTGCAGCTGTTAACTTGCTCAAACACACCCTCACCTCCATCTTGCTGTCATGAAGATTTGAAAAGATATGGCGGACATCTGGGTTAGCCTTTCACTGCCAGATCTAGCTGCACCACATAAAATTCTAAAACTGCTCACTACTCACAGGATCATCCTGGAATGCAAAGATAACCCTGGCTTCTTCTCTCTACGACAAGCTGTCGTCTTAAACCCCTCTCCCCATCCCCTCCATCCTCACCTCCAACAGTAAGTGTGAGGAGCACATGGACGTCTTTGCCATTAAGATCGAGACCATCCAATCAGCTGACTCTGCCACATCACATCCCCTAACCCAACTGACCCAACTTCACATGAACACAAGAAATAGGAGCAGGAGTAGACCATGTGACCCATCGAACCTGCTCCACCATTCAATACGATCATGGCTGATCTTGGGCTTCAATTCCACTTTCCTGCCCACTCCCCATATCCTTTGATTCCCTGAGAGACCAAAAATATGTCTATCCCAGCCTTAAATGTATTCAATGATGCAGCATTCAGAACCCTCTGGGGGAGAGAATTCCAAAGATTCATAACCCTCGAAATATCCCTCCACCCTGTTAATTTGATATAAATTAAGTTTAATTGTATGCATGTGGTCGCTATGGAAAAGGACAAAGAACAATCCAGAATAAGAATAATTAACTGTGGGAAAGCCAACTTCAATGGGATAAGAATAGATCTGACCCAGATAAATTGGAATCAAAGTTGGAGGATGAGACTGGGGAGTTAATAGAGGTGAACACAGAAATGGCGGACACACTAAATCAGTATTTTGCCTCAGTTTTCACGGTGGAGGACACTAGTACCATCCCTATAGTACCAGGTAGTGCAGAGGTTATAGAAAGGGAGGAACTTAGAACAATCATCATCACTAAGGAAAATGTACTGAGCAAACTATTGGGATTGAAGGCAGACAAGTCCCCAGGGCCTGATGGCCTACATCCTAGGGTCTTAAAGGAAGTGGCAGTGGAGATAGTGGATCCATTGGTTATAATATTCCAAAATTCCCTGGATACGGAAAAGGTTCCAGTGGATTGGAAAAAAGCTAATGTAACGCCCTGATTCAAAAAGTGAGGAGGCAGAAAGTAGGAAACTATTGACCAGTTGTTTAACATCTGTCGTTGGGAAATTGTTAGAATCCATGATTAAGGAAGTAATAACAGGACATTTAGAAAGTCAAAACGCAATCCATCAGAGTCAGCATGGTTTTATGAAGGGTAAATCGTGTTTGACTAATTTGCTAGAATTCTTTGAAGATGTAACAAGGAAAGTGGATAATGGGGATTCTGTAGATGTAGTATATCTAGACTTCCAGAAGGCATTTGATAAGGTGCCGCACAAAAGGTTAATACACAAGGTAAGATCACATGGTGTTAGGGGAAATTTATTAGCTTGGATAGAGGATTGGCTAACCAACAGAAAACAGAGAGTCGGGATAAATGGGTCTTTTTCTGGTTGGCAAGATGTAACTGGTGGGGTGCCACAGGGTTCGGTCCTCGGGCCCCAACTATTTACAATCTATATTAATGACTTGGATGCAGGGATAGAAGGTACTATAGCCAAATTTGCAGATGACACTAAAATAGGTGGGATAGTAAGTTGCAATAAAGAAATAAGAAATTTACAAATGGATATGGATAGGTTAGATAAATGGGCCAAAGTTTGGCAGATGGATTTTAACGTAGATAAGTGTGAGGTTATCCATTTTGGTTGGAAGAATAGAAGAGGCAAACAGAAGGAGTTAGATAATTGGAGAGAGTTTGGAGTTTATTCTAAGATACCAGCTATGGGACAACCAGCTTTATCACATTGGTGGATTCGTTCTGAAAAAGTCCTTGCAAATGGAACTTATCAGGCTAAAGCGAGACTCGTGGATAGGAATTTTGAAGAGTGACTGGGTGATACAGATATTAGAGTGGACTCTCCCACAGCAGGAAAAGTAATCTTGAAAATCCTTTCAGCTCTTTTGGCTACATATTCATGGGAGTGGAGATCAATCAATATAAAAGCCACATTTCTGCAGATAAATAGTTCTCAGAGAGAAGAGTTTCTGAAACTGCCTAAAGAGACAGCCGATACAGAAAGAAAACTATGGAAACTAAATAAATGTATCCATGGCCTGAGTGATGCTTCCAGGGTGTGGTATTTCTCGGTGAGATCTGTTTTGCTGAAAATAGGCTGTGGTCAACTAAAAGCAAATCCTGTAATGTCTTATCGGTATCATAAAGGAAAACTCTCAGGCACCTTCTCGTTGCATGTTGGTAGTTTCTTATGGGGTGGGACTGCAGACTTTGAGAAATGTGGTATTAATATGATTAGAATAGAATTTAAAATTTGGAGTCAGGTTTGTGGAGTCTTTAAATGTATTGCTTTAGATAATAAGCAGAGTGGGTCTGGCATAACTTTAAATCAACGATCCTGTTGAAAGAGTGCAACTCCCATCCCGGCTAATCATGCTCGGTCATCACAGAAAGATGACGGCCTGAATTTTATTAGCGTGCCACACTCCGTACTCGGCAACTTTCCGACACAAAAGTGCCGCTGAGGAGCCCCCGCGATATTATGTGTGAGAGCTCATTTAAATGGAGGGTGCAGAACGGCCGTTCTCGATGACGTGCAGGGGGCAGCCGCTGTATCCCTGGCAACGGGTCCAGCCACCGCACAGGTGCTGGTGCCATTTATAAAGGGCTTTAAGCCCTTAGAATTTTATGAACAATTAATAAAGATGTGGAGGTCCTTCCCCAACCCCACAATGGTGATTGAATTGGCACTATTGTCAAAAAACACTTTACTCGCAGTCCCCTGCTCACCAGTAGTATGCGATGGGCCCTTCTTGACATTGCAGGTCGAAGCGGGCCTCTCCCCACAGAAATTTACCAGCCCCCGTGCCACGACCCACCATGTGAAGGGGCCGGTAAAATTCAGCCCGATATATCTAAAGAAGAGACAGAGTAATTGCAAAGCTTGGTTGGTAAATTAAACTGGTTGTGCACTCAGACTAGACCAAATGCTAGTTTTGATGATTGCAGTTAAAAACTACAGTGAAACACCCTAAAGTTGAGACTGTTTTAAGGGCGAATAAAACATTGAAAAAGAAATAAATCTGGAGCAATATGTATTACGTTCCCATCCTTTGGTCACCCAAAGAACATACAAGTAATCATTGTAAGTGACGCATCACATGCTAATCTTCCTGATGGGTATTCGAGTGAAACAGGTATCAGAATATTTCTTATGGGTTGAAAAGGGGAAACTAACAAAATAAAAAGGGTTGTTAAAAGTACTTTGGCTGCTGAAACACTGGTTCTTGTGGAGACAGTGGATATAGGATTCTATTTGTGAAAAATTGTAAGTGGGATTCTGTACAATGGACATACTGAAAATAGTATTGAATTTTATGTAGATGATTGTTCATTGTGATAATGTAGACTTTACAAAACACGTGAGTGAGAAAAGGTTATGGACTGAACTTGCTGGCTTGAAACATGCTGGAGAGAAAGGAAATCTCTTAAATTAAATGGGTGAATGCAAGTCATTGAATGTCTGAAATAAAAACAGAAAGTGCTGGAAATACTCAGCAGGTCAGGCAGCATCTGTGGAGAGAGAAGCAGAGTTAACGTTTCAGGTCAGTTTCATCAGAAGGAGAGTTCCACTTGGAGGGAGAATACTGGAGGAGGGTTAAAGGGTCCGCTGGTTGGGTGGGGAAGACTCCTGGTCAAAGATGTGAGTCCGGAGGCGAAGGCGATGGAAGAAGAGCTCAATGTCATGCCGAGTGTGAAATTCAATAAGGCATAAGGGGATAAAACTGATACAAAAGGTGAAGTCACACGGGGTCAGAGGTGAGCTGGCAAGATGGATACAGAACTGGCTCAGTCATAGAAGTCAGAGGGTATCAGTGGAAGGGTGCTTTTCTGAATGGAGGGATGTGACTAGTGGTGTTCCGCAGGGATCAGTGCTGGGACCTTTGCTGTTTGTAGTATATATAAATGATTTGGAGGAAAATGTAGCTGGTCTGATTAGTAAGTTTCCGGATGACACCAAGGTTGGTGGAGTTGCGGATAGTGATGAGGATTGTCAGAGGATACAGCATGATATAGATCGGTTGGAGACTTGGGTGGAGAAATGGCAGATGGAGTTTAATCCGGACAAATGTGAGGTAATGCATTTTGGAAGGTCTAATTCAGGTGGGAAGTATACAGTAAATGGCAGAACCCTTAGGAAAATTGACAGGCAGAGAGATCTGTGCGTACAGGTCCACAGGTCACTGAAAGTGGCAACACAGGTGGATAAGGTAGTCAAGAAGGCCTACGGCTTGCTTGCCTTCATCGGTCGGGGCATAGAGTATAAAAATTGGCAAGTCATGCTGTAGCTGTACAGAACTTTAGTTAGGCCACACTTAGAATATTGCGTGCAATTCTGGTCGCCACACTACCAGAAGGATGTGGAGGCTTTGGAGAGGGTACAGAGGAGGTTTACCAGGATGTTGCCTGGTCTGGAGGGCATTAGCTATGAGGAGAGGTTGGATAAACTCGGATTGTTTTCACTGGAACGACGGAGGTGGAGGGGCGACATGATAGAGGTTTACAAAGTTATGAGTGGCATGGACAGAGTGGATAGTCAGAAGCTTTTTCCCAGGGTGGAAGAGTCAGTTACTAGGGGACATAGGTTTAAGGTGAGAGGGGAAAAGTTTAGAGGGGATGTGTGGGGCAAGTTCTTTACACAGAGGGTAGTGAGTGCCTGGAACTTGCTGCCGGGGCAGGTGGTGGAAGCAGGTACGATAGCAACGTTTAAGAGACATCTTGACAAATACATGAATAGGATGGGAATAGAGGGATAGGGTCCCTGGAAGTGCAGAAGGTTTTAGTTTAGGCAGGCATCAAGATCTGCGTAGGCTTGGAGGGCCGAATGGCCTGTTCCTGTGCTGTACTGTTCTTTGTTCTTTGTTAAGTACAGTTCAGCATCAGAGAAGGGGAGGTCAGAGGGTATAGTGAATACACGGCAAGGGGTCAGATCAAAAGTGATGGGGTCAGAGGGAAGTGAAGGGGAAGAAGGATCTGGAGGGGCATTAGTCCCCATCAGCTGCTGGAGCTTGTGTTCCTTAACACCTGAAAGGAAGAAAAAAAGTTTTTTGTTAATGCGTCGGATAAAACGACGGATGAAATGAAACTGTGGAGTAGAACAGCTTTGAGATAAGGTGAGGCGGTGCTGCTGGAGAGAGAGGTTCAGTGTGTACTTGTGGCGGTGCATAGCACTGAGTGTGGATCTCAGGATGCAGAGAGAATAGCAGTCCGAGGAATGTTGCATTTCTCGGAGATACCTGTAATCCTGGGTGGATTCAAAACACAAAGGATGAATCTTCAGTTGGGATCCATGTGAAATAAGTCGGAACCGGAGAGAGTCACTGAGGAAGGAGATGTGGCTGTGAAAACGAGTTTTGGTGGACACTTTATCAAATACCAGGAGGGAAATGGAAAGCAATGAAGGTGAACAAGTTACAAGAGGCAAATAGAAATCCTGTCAGGCAAAGGCAAATGGAATGCTAATCATTGTTGTGAAAGACCAAGCATTTGTCCAGAGAGAGTGTTAATGGCAGAATAGTGAACAGCTCTGTCCAAAAGCAGAACATGAAAAAACAAGTTTAAGGCAGGAAGATGGTTAAAAATAAAATAATAAAAAAAATTTTTAAAAAAGGCCAGTCATGCTCTGAAATTGTTGAACTCAATGTTGAGTCTGGAAGGCTGTAGTGTGCCTAATCGAAAGGTGGGGTTAATTGAGGAGTAGGCCAGGGTGTCGAGGAGGGAACGATCCCTGCGGAATGCTGACAGGGGAGGGGAAGATGTATTGGCTAGAGGCATCACGCTGGAGATGGTGGAAATGGCGGAGGATGATCCTTTGGATCTGAAGGCTGGTGGAGTGAAAAGTGAGGACAATCTCCTCTGTACCCTCTCTAGTGCAATTACATCCTTTCTGTAATGAGGTGACCAGAACTGCACACAGTACTCAAGTTGTGTCCTAACCAATGAGTTATACAGTTCCAGCATAACCTCCCTGCTCTTATATTCTATACCTCGGCTAATAAAGGAAAGGATTGCACCATTGATTAAAAAAGGTGTGAGGGATAGGCCAAATAATTACAGGCTGGTCAATCTGACCTCGGTGGTGGGTAAATTATTCGAATCAAGTTTGAGAGAGGGTAAACTGCAACTTATAAAGGCGTGGACTAATCAGGAATAGTCAGCATAGATCAGTTAAGGGAAGATCGTGTCTCTCTACCTTCCACAACAGCGCCTCTGATATGTCTTCCTTTTTCCTCACCGAGGTTGAGAGGGCCTTCAACCGTGTCCGGCCCATTTCCTACACTTCTGCCCTCACCCTTTCCCCTCCCTCCCAGAACCGTGACAGGGTTCCCCTTGTCCTCACTGTTACGACCAGGTGAGAAAGGTATCTAGAGGTTCCCTGTCAGCCTTCACCTGGTTTTACTGTAACCGGGTGTAATTTTAAACACACTGTTTATATCTCCCTCTTGGTGAATCCTTGTTCACCGCTTTCCAATTATAAGACAAAGAAACTAGCACAAACAGGCTTTCTTAGGTTTAAAGAAGAAAAGTAACATTTATTAAACTTAAAATAAAGTGCAAAAGTTTGAGGCAATATCTGAAGAGTTTGTTATGGTTCTTCAAGCTCTCCTTTTGTTGGTAGATCTTGCTTTTCACTGGGGCCCAGTATTCTTCTCAAACCTTTTCCACTGTAGGAGACTTTTCTCTCTTGGGGTTCATGTGTCTTCAGTGGATTCAGAAGCTGGTGAGAAAGAGATGGGAGCAGACAGACAGACAGGAGGTGGTCTTCAGTCCAGAAGCATTCTGCTTCCTGCCAGTTCAAACACTGTCTCTACAATTTAGAACTCCACCAGTTGGCCAGCAGGGTAGTCACATGACTGGCTGGTATAACCACTTCTGGCTTTGTGGATTGAGTGGGTCAGGGAATGGTCATTTGTCTCCAAGCACTGTCTGTTAATTTGCAAAAATGTATTTCCAACTAGGGGCTGTGCAACCCCTTGTCACAGACCTTCTCTTCTTCCCAGCAACAATTTGAAATTTAATGTCCACATGGCAAAATTAATGTGCCTCATTCTTGGCAGGTGGAGGTCTGCATGACACCTCCACACCCAGGGGAATGAAATGTGATTTGAGAAAAGGGCATTCCAGTAAAAGGGTTGAGAGAAAATATAAGATAGAGAAACCCATGCATTTCTCTCATTCATTCCCATTCATTCATGAATCCTAAAACTTATTAAAATTGTCTTTTCTTGGTGCCAGTGCTGCTTGAATTTCCCCTTTTTGGCATCCCAGTAACCATGTGGTTCTTTGAGGAAGTTTTTCTTCAAAGAACAAGGAACAAAGGACAGTACAGCACAGGAACAGGCCATTCGGCCCTCCAAGCTTGCGCCGATCTTGATGCCTGCCTGAACTAAAACCTTCTGTGCTTCCGGGGCCCATATCCCTCTATTCCCTTCCTATTCATGTATTTATCAAGATGTCTCTCAAACGTCGCTATCGTATCTGCTTCCACCACCTCCCCTGGCAGCAAGTTCCAGGCACTCACCACCCTCTGTGTAAAAAAGCTTGCCTCGCACATCCCCTCTAAACTTTGCCCCTCGCACCTTAACCCTATGTCCCCTAGTAACTGACTCTTCCACTCTGGGAAAAAGCTTCTGACTATCCACTCTGTCCATGCCGCTCATTGTTTGCCCATTGCCATGACTGCCTAAGGTCTTTGATCTTGTTGAGGTGTGTCGGGGGGCGGAGTAGGGGCTGGGGAGGATAGTTAGATTTCATTAGCCCTAAATTGGAATTTTTTCCAAGAGAGCGAGTAGTGGGCGGGTCTATCCTGAACTCTCTTTCAGTGCTTTGCTAAGTCATGCAAAGACTTTGGGCTACAGGGGATGGGTGGTTCCTTTTTCCTCTGACTGTGGGGGAGGATTCTTTGTTAATTTCCCCTTTGTTCTCTGGGACACTCCTGCCTGCAGGTATTTGTGCAGACTCCACTGCACTCCCCTGCAGCACTTCGACTACATGAGGTATCACCCTCACAGTTTCTCTGCCTCTTAGAGGTCATTCTTTGTCTCTGCAGGCTCCTGTAAATGCTGTTAGCAACTCTGGTGGGGTGCTTCCAGATTCTGCATTTGCGTAGGACGATGTGGGGTCTAACTTTTCACATTTTGTGGGGTTGGCTGACTGGACAGTAGGGGTTTTCATCCAGAATTTCTCCAGGACCTCACTTAACCTGCCCTTTCGGTCATATTTCCCCTTTCCTTGTCTAACCTTTTGCCAGCCTTGTGCCTGCCTGCCCCTTTTTGTTCTTGGCAAGGGTCCCTTACAGTTCACCAGCCCTCTGCTGGAAGGTCCTCCGAACACCAGTGCAGGACTCAGGGGTGCAGGTTTCACTGTAGGTTGGTGCTTCCCTCAACCTGGCACATGGAGGAATGTCCAGTGAGGCCATATGGGTAGAACTTAGAAATAAGAAAGGGGTGATCACTTTGATGGGATTATACTATAGGCCCCCCAATAGTCAGAGGGAAGTGGAGGAGCATATATGTAGGGAAGTCACAGATAGGTGTAGGAATTATAGGGTTGTAATAGTAGGTGATTTTAACTTCCCTAATATTGACTGGAACTGCCTTAGTGCTAAGGGATCAGATGAGGAAGAATTTGTTAAATGTGTCCAGGATAGTTTTCTGAAGCAGTATGTGGATGGCCCTACGAGAGAAGGGGCTACACTCGACCTCCTCTTAGGAAGTGAGGATGGGCAGGTGGTTGATGTGTCAGTGGGGGAGCACTTTGGGACCAGTGACCATAACTCTATTAGCTTCAAGATAGTTATGGAAAAGGATAGGACTGGTCCTCAGGTTGAAGTCTGAAATTGGGGGAAGGCTAATTTCGATGGCATCGGACAGGAACTCTCAAAAGTTGAATGGGAGAGGCTGTTTACAGGTAAAGGGACGTCTGGCAAGTGGGAGGCTTTTAAAAGTGAGATAGGAAGAGTTCAGGGCAGGCATGTTCCTGTTAGATTAAAGGGCAAGGCTGGCAAGTTTAGGGAACCTTGGTTGACGAGTGATATTGAGGGTCTGGTCAGGACAAAGAAGGTGGCATATGTCAGGTATAGGCAGCTGGGATCGAGCGAGTCCCTCGAGGAGTATAGGGGATGTAGGACTACACTTAAGAAGGAAATTAGGAGGGTGAAAAGGGGCCATGAGATTTCCCTGGCAGATAAGATAAAGGAGAATCCTAAAAGATTCTATAAGTATATTCAGAGTAAAAGGGTAGCTAGGGAGAGAGTAGGTCCTCTTAAGGATCAGTGTGGCAATCTATGTGTGGAGCCACGGGAAATGGGCGAGGTCTTAAATGAATATTTCTCATCCGTATTTACCGTGGAGAAGGTCACGGAAGCTAATGAGTTCAAGGGAGGGAACAGCGATATCCTGGAGCATATCAACATTACAAAGGAGGAGGTGTTGGAGGTTTTGAAGCGCATTAAGGTGGATAAATCCCCAGGGTCTGACCAGGTGTATCCTAGGATGCTATGGGAAGCAAGGGAGGAGATTGCTGGGGCCCTGGCAGAGATTTTTGTATCATCGTTATCCACGGGTGAGGTACCGGAAGACTGGAGGATCGCTAATGTTGTGCCTTTATTTAAGAAGGACAGCAGGGATAAGCCAGGGAATTACAGGCCGGTGAGCCTTACATCAGTGGTGGGAAAGTTATTGGAAGGGATTCTGAGAGACAGGATTTATATGTATTTGGAAAGACAAGGTCTGATTAGGGATAGTCAGCATGGCTTTGTGCGTGGGAAATCATGTCTCACGAATTTGATTGAGTTTTCGAGGAGGTGATCAAGAGGATTGACGAGGGCAGGGCGATGGACGTTATCTACATGGACTTTAGCAGGGCCTTTGACAAGGTCCCGCATGGTAGGCTGGTCCAGAAGGTTCGAACACATGGGATCCAGAGTGAGCCAGCAAATTGGATACAAAATTGGCTTGGTGATAGGAGGCAGAGGGTGGTAGTTGAGGGTTGTTTTTCAGATTGGAGGCCGGTGACCAGTGGTGTGCCGCAGGGATCGGTGCTGGGCCCTCTGTTGTTTGTCATATATATTAATGACTTGGATGTGAATGTAGGGGGCATGATTAGTAAGTTTGCAGATGACATCAAAATTGGTGGTATAGTGGACAGTGAAGAAGGTTGTCTAAGGTTACAACAGGATATAGATCAACTGGGAAAGTGGGCAAGGGATTGGCAAATGGAATTTAATGCAGACAAGTGCGAAGTGATGCATTTTGGGAAGTTAAACCAGGGTAGGACATATACAGTGAATGGCAGGGCCCTGGGGAGTGTTGTTGAGCAGAGAGACCTTGGGGTGCAAGTACATAGTTCCCTGAAAGTGGCAACACAGGTAGACAGGGTGGTGAAGAAGGCGTATGGCATGCTTGCCTTCATCGGCCGAGGCATTGAGTACAAGAGTTGGGACGTCATGTTACAGTTGTACATAACGTTGGTTAGGCCGCATTTGGAGTAGTGTGTGCAGTTCTGGTCGCCGCACTACAGGGAAGATGTGATTAAGCTAGAGAGGGTGCAGAAAAGATTCACAAGGATGTTGCCTGGTTTGGAGGGCTTGAGTTATAAAGAGAGGTTGGATCGGCTGGGTCTGTTTTCCCTGGAGCGAAGGAGGCTGAGAGGGAACATGATAGAGGGATATAAAATTATGAGAGGCATAGATAGGGTAGATAGCCAGAGTCTGTTTCCCATGGTAGGGGTGACTAAAACTAGAGGGCATAGATTTAAGGTGAGAGGGAGGAGGTTTAAAGGGGATCAAAGGGGTAAATTTTTCACACAAAGAATAGTGGGTATCTAAAATGAGCTGCCAGAGGAGGTGGTGGAGGCAGGAACAGTAGCGAACATTTAAGAGGCATCTGGACAGGTACTTGAATGAGCAAGACATCGAGGGATATGGAATTAGTGCAGGCAGGTGGGATTAGTATTGATAGGCATTATGGTCAGCATGGACGCAGTGGGCCGAAGGGCCTGTTTCTATGCTGTACGACTCTATGACTCTATATGGCACTCCTGCAGTAGTCCACCACATCTTTGTGGAGTTTTGGCCAGTCAAACTGCTGTCTTATGCGGGCTTTGGTCTTTCATATACCAGCATGTACAGCCACTGTAGTCTCGTGGGCCTTTCTTAATATTTCTCCCCGGTACCTCTGTGGCACCACTATCTGGTGAACTACTGTCCACTCCTTGCCCTCAGGTCTGTGAGGAAAACTCCATTTCCTCATCAGTACCTCATTCTTTAAACAGTAGCAATCAGGGACTCCCTCTGCTTCACACTCAGACTGGGCAGCCTGTGCTAACTCTCAGAATACTGGGTCGGCTCGTTGAGCCTCAGCAAGGAAGAATCCATTTAATTCATTCCCTGGGTCTCCTAACTTACCAAAGAAAGTCTCAGACAGACAGACCTGGTCACCTGCCTGCAGTGTCAATGCAGTCTCCTCTGGGGGAGCTGGTTTGATCATGGCTTGATCCACTACACATTCAGGGAAACTGCAGGAGTCCGTCTCCTGCCACTGCCCTGTCTCTCTGACCTCCTGCGGTCTTTCTTTCACTACTGGGGGGGCTACCACCTTCACCCCCACCAGATCATTACCTAGGAGCAGGTCAATCCCGTCCACAGGCAAACTAGGGACAATCCCTACAGTCACTGGTACCGAAACTAGATCGCACTCCAGCTGTACCTGGTGTACAGGTACAGGCATACACTGCCCTCCAATACCATTCACCACCATTCTGGTGTTCATTGCACTCTCTGGGGGAAAGGTCAGGTCTTTTCCCGGTAAAAGGGATCTAGTGGCCCCTGTGTCCCTGAGAATCACTATGGGTTGCTTGGCCCACTCGAAGGGTATGGGGTTACTTTCCCTTCAGATACAAAACCCTGATAACCTTCAGGAATCCTATTAGCTTTTCCTGCACTGGCCGTAGTAAATTTCCTGGGTTGCACCCTTACTGCAGTTGAAGCCACAGCTTGTTCTGCTGTGCTTTCCATCAGGGTCCCGTCTTCACTGAGCGGGTGTGCCCTGATTAACCCTACAGATTTTCGCTTTAGTTTCCAGCAGTCAGCTTTTAAATGCCCTGCTTTATTACAAAGGAAGCACACAGGTCACCAGGTCTCACTCTTGAGAAACAACACCTTCCTTTTTAGCTAGAGGAGGGCCCCCTGTGTCTCCTGCTTTCCTTTCTCTCCCAGGACTGCTTTGGGCTCCTATCACCTTCCCACCCTTTGTCATTTTCAGATTTGTGGGGGTGATTAGGAAAGGTTCTCCCCGGGAAAGCAACTTATAAATTAAAACAAGCTCATCATCCAGAACGGCCGCTAGCCGGGCTCTCTGGACCCGCTGCTCTTCTACGTGGGTCTTTATTGAGAGTGGGAGAGAGTGTTTAAATTCCTCTAACAGAATTACTTCTCTGAGATTCTCATAGCTGAGCTGTACTTTAAGAGCCCTCAGCCACTGGTCAAAAGCCAGCTGCTTACTTTTCAAACTCTAGATAAGTTTGATTAGCTTACTTCCGGCGGGTTCTAAACTTCTGGAGATTGGCTTCGGTTACTCATTCACATGCCCCGAGGATAGCATTTTTGGTCAGTTCATAATTTGATGAACTCTCATCTGGCAACAAGGAATAAACCTCATGGGCTTTTCCAGTTAACTTGCTTTGTAGTAAAAGAGGTCGGGTCTCAGCTGGCCTTTTAGCTGCCTTGCCAGTTTCTCAAAGGACACAAAAAATTCCTCCACATCTTCCTCATGGAATTTTGGAATTAGATGAGCTAGTTTTAACAATTTTGTACCCAGCCCTGAATTCTGCTCCTCCATATTGGCCATGCTTTCACTGGGGTTACTCTGTTCCCCCCCCACCCACCCCAGTTAACTCAAGCTGCTTCAACTCTCTTTCTTCACATTCTTTCTGGAATATTCTTTCTCTCTCCTTTCTCTCTTTTTCTTCACGGTCCTTCTGGAAGGATCTTTCTTTCCCTTCACATTCCTTTTGGCAGGTTTTCTCTTTCTCCCTCTCTCCTCTAATTCAAGTTTCCTCTGTTCCAATTGTATCTTTGTTAATAATACCCTGTCTGGGTCTGCTTCGAACCCTGTTTCTACTTCTTCAGATTCAAAGAAAAAATGGTTGGCCACTAGTCTCAGGACTTCAGACTTGCTAACCTTGCCTCGTACAGTGACCCCACACTGCTCAGCCATTTTCCTCAACTCCTCCATAGACAGTGCTTTTAACTTACCCCAAGTTACTTCACCCTGGCTTGGGGAGCTACTCGCTTCAGTTGCAGACACGTTAATATTCAATCACACACAACCACAAGAAAACCTGTATTAATCTTGCTCTTTTTGATTGGGAACAATTTGGCTTCCCACTTCCAATTTCTCTCGTTTGTCTGTGGGTCAATTCTGGATGCTATCCCCCAAATTTCTGTTACGACCAGGTGAGAAAGAGATCTTGGGTTCCCTTTCAGCCTTCACCTGGTCTTGCTGTAACCAGGTTTAATTTTAAACACACTGTGTTTTTAGCTCCCCCTTGGTAAATCCTTGTTCACCACTTTCCAATTATAAGGCAAAGAAACCAGCACAAACAGGTTTTCTTAGGTTTAAAGAAGAAAATACATGATCTGTCCAGGCTAGCACACATCCGCGAGAAACACATGTAGATAGGGATAGAAAAAAGCAGAAGAAATAAAGTGGAAAAGTTTGAGGCAATATCTGAAGAGTTTGTTATGGTTCTTCAAGCTCAATGTAGAGTCCTTTAGTTGGTAGATCTTGCTTTTCACTGGGGCCCAGTATTCTTCTCAAACCTTTTCCACTGTAGGAGGCTTTTCTCTCTTGGGGTTCATGTGTCTTCAGTGGATTCAGAAGCTGGTGAGAAAGAGATGGGAGCAGACAGACAGACAGGAGGTGGTCTTCAGTCCAGGAGCATTCTGCTTCCTGCCAGTTCAAACACTGTCTCTACAATTTAGAACTCCACCAGTTGGCCAGCAGGGTCGTCACGTGACTGGCTGGTATAACCACTTCTGGCTTTGTGGATTGAGTGGGTCAAGGAATGGTCCTTTGTCTACAAGCACTGTCTGTTAATTTGCAAAAATGTCTTTCCAGTCATGGGTCTGGCAACCCCTTGTCACAGGCCTTCTCTTCTTCCCAGTAACAATTTGAAATTTAATGTCCACATGGTGAAATTAATGTGCCTCATTCTTGGCAGGTGGGGGGTCTGCATGACATTGCTTTCCACCTGAGCAGCCTCCACATCCAAAGGATCATTCTCCACCATTTCCGCCACCTCCAGCGTGATGCCACCACCAAACACATCTCCCCCTCCCTTCCCCTGTCAGCATTCCGAAGGGATCGTTCCCTCCGTGACACCCTGGTCCATTCCTCCATTACTCCCAACACCTTGTCCTCTTCCTACGGCACCTTCCTCTGCAATCTCAGGAGGTGTAATACCTGAACAATTTCCTCCTTCCTCACTATCGAAGGCCCCAAACACTCCTTTCAGGTGAAGCAGCGATTTACTTGTACTTCTTTCAATGTAGTATACTGTATTCGCTGCTCACAATGTGGTCTCCTCCACAGTGGGGAGACCAAACGCAGACTGGGTGACTGCTTTGCGGAACACCTCCGCTCAGTCCGAAAGCAGGACCCCGAGCTTCCGGTTTCTTGCCATTTCAACCACCCCCCCCCCCCCCCCGTCCCGCCCCTCCCTGCTCTCATGCCAACATTTCTGCCTTTGGCCTGTTCCAGTGAACATCAACGCAAGCTCGAGGTGCAGTACCTGATCTTTCGATTAATCACTCTACAGCTTTGTTGACTGAACATTGAGTTCAATAACTTCAGAACATGACTGGCCTTTTTTTTAATATTTTATTTTATTTTTTAACCATGTGCCTGTTTTTCATGTAGTCAGAGCTGCTCATTATTCTGCTATTAACACTCTCTCTGGAATAATGCTTTGTCTTTCACCACAATCATGAACACACTCTTTGCCTTTGTCCCAGGACAGCTTTGTTATTTAATCTCTCCTGCCCTCTGCCCCATTAAACACCTTCCCCTTTGATATTTTCCCCAACTCCCTCCCCCTCACTTGCTGAAAACCTAATTATTTTCTAACCCTTGCCAGTTCTGATGAAAGCTCACAGACCTGAAACGTTAACTTTGCTTCCAGTAACAAGAAGGATTGATGAGGGTAGTGCAGTGGATATGATCTACATGGATTTTAGTAAAGCATTTGACAGGGTCCCGCATGGCAGACTGGTCAAAAAAATAAATGCCAATGGGAATACAGGGGAATGTGGTGAGTTGGATCCAAAATTGGCTCAGTGACTGGAGACAATGGGTAATGGTCGACGGATGTTTTTGCGAATGGAAAGCGGTTTCCAGTGACGTTCCACAGGGCTCAGTGTTGAGTCTCTTGCTGTTGTGCTATATATTAATGATTTGGAATTAAATGGCAAATGGAATTTAATCCTGAGAAGTGTGAGGTGATGCATTTTGGGAGGACTAACAAGGCAAGGGAATATACAATGGATGGTAGGACCCTAGGGAGTACAGAGAGTCAGAGGGACCTTGGTGTATTTGTCCATAGATCACTGAAGGCAGCAGCACAGGTAGATAAGGTGATTAGGAAGGCATATGGGATACTTGCCTTTATTAGCCGAGGCACAGAATATAAGAGCAGGGAGGTTATGATGGAGCTGTATAAAATGCTAGTTAGGCCACAGCTGGAGTACTGTGTACAGTTCTGGTCGCCACACTAACAAAGAAAATTACAGCACAGGAACAGGCCCTTCGGCCCTCCAAGCCTACGCCGATCCAGATCCTCCATCTAAACCTGTCGCCTATTTTCTAAGGGTCTGTATCTCTTTGCTTCCTGCCCATTCATGTATCTGTCTAGATACATCTTAAAAGACCCTATCGTGCCCGCGTCTACCACCTCCACTGGCAACGCGTTCCAGGCACCCACCACCCTCTGTGTAAAGAACTTTCCACGCATATCCCCCCCTAAACTTTTCCCCTCTCACTTTGAACTCATGACCCCTAGTAATTGAATCCCCCACTCTGGGGAAAAAGCTTCTTGCTATCCACCCTGTCTATACCTCTCATGATTTTGTACACCTCAATCAGGTCCCCCCTCAACCTCTGTCTTTCTAATGAAAATAATCCTAATCTACTCAACCTCTCTTCATAGCTAGCACCCTCCATACCAGGCAACATCCTGGTGAACCTCCTCTGCTCCCTCTCCAAAGCATCTACATCCTTTTGGTAATGTGGCGACCAGAACTGTACGCAGTATTCCAAATGTGGCCGAACCAAAGTCCTATACAACTGTAACATGACCTGCCAACTCTTGTACTCAATACCCCGTCTGATGAAGGAAAGCATGCCGTATGCCTTCTTGACCACTCTATTGACCTGCGTTGCCACCTTCAGGGAACAATGGACCTGAACACCCAAATCTCTCTGTACATCAGTTTTCCCCAGGACTTTTCCATTTACTGTACAGCTCACTCTTGAATTGGATCTTCCAAAATGCATCACCTCGCATTTGCCCTGATTGAACTCCATCTGCCATTTCTCTGCCCAACTCTCCAATCTATCTATATTCTGCTGTATTCTCTGACAGTCCCCTTCACTATCTGCTACTCCACCAATCTTAGTGTCGTCTGCAAACTTGCTAATCAGACCACCTATACTTTCCTCCAAATCATTTATGTATATCACAAACAACAGTGGTCCCAGCACGGATCCCTGTGGAACACCACTGGTCACACGTCTCCATTTTGAGAAACTCCCTTCCACTGCTACTCTCTGTCTCCTGTTGCCCAGCCAGTTCTTTATCCATCTAGCTAGTACACCTTGGACCCCATGCGCCTTCACTTTCTCCATCAGCCTACCATGGGGAACCTTATCAAACGCCTTACTGAAGTCCATGTATATGACATCTACAGCCCTTTCCTCATCAATCAACTTTGTCAATTCCTCAAAGAATTCTATTAAGTTGGTAAGACATGACCTTCCCTGCACAAAACCATGTTGCCTATCACTGATCAGCCCATTTTCTTCCAAATGGGAATAGATCCTATCCCTCAGTATCTTCTCCAGCAGCTTCCCTACCACTGACGTCAGGCTCACCGGTCTATAATTACCTGGATTATCCCTGCTACCCTTCTTAAACAAGGGGACAACATTAGCAATTCTCCAGTCCTCCGGGACCACACCCGTGTTTAAGGATGCTGCAAAGATATCTGTTAAGGCTCCAGCTATTTCCTCTCTCGCTTCCCTCGGTAACCTGGGATAGATACCATCCGGACCTGGGGACTTGTCCACCTTAATGCCTTTTAGAATACCCAACACTTCCTCCCTCCTTATGCCGACTTGACCTAGAGTAATCAAACATCTGTCCCTAACCTCAACATCCGTCATGTCCCTCTCCTCGGTGAATACCGATGCAAAGTACTCGTTTAGAATCTCACCCGTTTTCTCTGACTCCACGCATAACTTTCCTCCTTTGTCCTTGAGTGGGCCAATCCTTTCTCTAGTTACCCTCTTGCTCCTTATATATAAATAAAAGGCTTTGGGATTTTCCTTGACACTGTTTGCTAAAGATATTTCATGACCCCTTTTAGCCCTCTTAATTCCTCGTTTCAGATTGGTCCTACATTCCCGATATTCTTTCAAAGCTTCGTCTTTCTTCAGCCTACTAGACCTTATGTATGCTTCCTTTTTCCTCTTAGCTAGTCTCACAATTTCACCTGTCATCCATGGTTCCCTAATCTTGCCATTTCTATCCCTCATTTGCACAGGAACATGTCTCTCCTGCACGCTAATCAACCTCTCTTTGAAAGCCTCCCACATATCAAATGTGGATTTACCTTCAAACAGCTGCTCCCAATCTACAATCCCCAGCTCCTGCCGAATTTTGGTATAGTTGGCCTTCCCCCAATTTAACACTCTTCCTTTAGGACCACTCTCGTCTTTGTCCATGAGTATTCTAAAACTTACGGAATTGTGATCACTATTCCCAAAGTAGTCCCCTACTGAAACTTCAACAACCTGGCCGGGCTCATTCCCCAACACCAGGTCCAGTATGGCCCCTTCCCGAGTTGGACTATTTACATACTGCTCGAGAAAACCTTCCTGGATGCTCCTTACAAATTCTGTTCCATCTAGACCTCTAACACTAAGTGAATCCCAGTCAATGTTGGGAAAATTAAAATCTCCTATCACCACCACCCTGTTGCTCCTACATCTTTCCATAATCTGTTTACATATTTGTACCTCTATCTCACGCTCGCTGTTGGGAGGCCTGTAGTACAGCCCCAACATTGTTACCGCACCCTTCCTATTTCTGAGTTCTGCCCATATTGCCTCACTGCTCGAGTCCTCCAAAGTGCCTTCCTTCAGCACAGCTGTGATATCCTCTTTGACCAGTAATGCAACTCCTCCACCCCTTTTACCTCCCTCTCTCTCCTACCTGAAGAATCAATATCCTGGGATATTTAGTTGCCAATCATGCCCTTCCCTCAACCAAGTCTCAGTAATAGCAATAACATCATACTCCCAGGTACTAATCCAAGCCCTAAGTTCATCTGCCTTACCTACTACACTTCTCGCATTAAAACAAATACACCTCAGACCACCAGTCCCTTTGCTTTCATCATCTGCTCCCTGCCTACTCTTTCCCTTTGTCAAGCGAAGGATGTGATTGCACTGGAGAGGGTGCAGAGGAGATTCACTGTGATGTTGCCTGGGCTGGAGCATTTCAGCTATGAAGAGAGACTGAAAAGGCTAGGGTTGTTTTTCTTAGAGCAGAGAAGGTTAAGGGGGGACCTGATTGAGGTATACAAAATTATGAGGGGCATAGATAGGTTAGATAGAAAGAAACTTTTTCCCTTCGCAGAGGGGTCAATAACCAAGTTAAGGGGCAGGAGGTTTAGAAGGGATTTGAGAAAAAAAATTTCACCGAGAGGGTGTTTGGATTCTGGAACACACTGCCTGAAGAGGTGGTAGAGGCAGGAACCCTCACAACATTTAAGAAGTATTTAGATGAGCATTTGAAACACCATAGCATACAAGGCTCCGGGCCAAGTGCTGGAAAATGGGATTAAAATGTTGAGGTGCTTGATGGCCAGCACAGACACGATGGGCCGAATGGCCTGTTTCTGTGCTGTATAACTCTATGACTGTATGACTGTAAATGTGGGAGGCATGATTGGGAAATTTGCAGAGGACGCAAAAATTGGCCGTTCAGTTGATCGTGAAGAGGATAGCTGTAGACTCCAGAATTATATCAATGGTTTGGTTGAGTGGGCGGAAAAGTGGCAAATGGACTTCAATCTGGAAAAGCGCGAGGTAATGCATTTGGGGTGGGCAAACAAACCAACGAAATACACAATAAAAGGGAGGATAGAAGAAGTGAGAGACCTTGGAGTGCATGTTCACAAGCCCCTGAAGGTGGCAGGACAGGTAGATAGAGTGGTGAAGAAGGCATATGGAATGCTTTCCTTTATTGGCCGAGGTATAAAATAAAAAAGCAGGGACGTAATGCTGAAACTGTATAAAACACTGGTTAGGCCAGAGCTGGAATATTGCGTACAGTTCTGGTCACCACATTACAGGAAAGACATAATTGCTCTGGAGAGAGTACAGAGGAGATTTACAAGAATGTTGCCAGGGCTTGAAAATTGCAGCTTTGAGGAAAGATTGGATCGGCTGGGGTTGTTTTCAGGAGGCTGAGGGGTGACTTAATTGAGCTGTAATTATCAGAGCCCTAGATAGAGTAGACAGGAAGGAGCTGTTTCCCCTAGCGGAGAGGTCAATTACCAGGGGGCACAGGTTTAAGGTGATTGGTAGAGGATTAGAGAGGACATGAGGAAAAAACATTTTCACCCAGAGGGTGGTGGGTGTCTGGAATTCACTGCCCAGATCGGTGGTGGAGGCAGAACCCCTCAACTCTTTTAAAAGGTACCTGGACATGCACCTGAAGTGCTGTAACCGGCAAGGCTACGGACCAGGTGCTGGAAGGTGGGATTAGATTGGGCGGCGAGTTTATTTCATCCTCGCTGATGTGATGGGCTGAATGGCCTCCTTCTGTGCAGTAACTTCTATGATTCTATAATTCTAGCATTCCATATGCCTTCTTAACCACCTTATCGACCTGTCCTACTACTTCAGGGATCTGTGGACATTCACTCCAAGGTCCCTCACTTCCTCTACACTTCTCAGTATTTTCCCATTAATCGTGTATTCCTTTTCCTTGTTTGACCTCCCCAAATGCATCACCTCACACTTCTCCAGGTTGAATTCCATTTGCCACTTTTCTGCCCACCTGACCAGACCATCAATATCTTCCTGCAGCCGATAGCTATCTCCCTTGCTGTCTACCACATGGCCAATCTTTGTGTCGTCTGCAAACCTCTTAATCAAAATCATTAATGCATGCCACAAAAAGCAGGGGACCCAGTACTGAGCCCTGTGGAACGCCGCTGGAATCAGCCCTCCAGTCGCTAAAACACCCGTCAACAATTACCCTTTGTTTCCTGTCACTGAGCCAATTTTGTATCCACCTTGCTGCATTTCCCTGGATCCCATGGGATTTTATTTTTTTAACCACTCTGCCATGTGGGACCTTGTCAAAAGCCTTGCTAAAATCCATGTAGACCACATCAACTTCAGTACCCTCATCAATCTTCCTTGTTACTTCTTCAAAAAATTTTATCAAGTTGGTCAAACAAGATCTTCTCTTAACAAATCCATGCTGACTATCCTTGATTAACCTGTGACTTTCTAAGTGACAGTTTATCCTGTCTCTCAGAATAGATTCCAATAATTTGCCCACAATTGAGGTTAGACTGACTGGCCTGTAATTATTCGGTCTATCCTTTGCTCCTTTTTTAAACAGAGGTACAATGTTAGCAATTCTCCAATCCTCCGGCACCACACCTGTATCCAGTGAGGACTGGAAAATGATGGTCAGAGCCTCTGCTATTTCCTCTCCTCCTTCTAACAGCTTCGGATACATTTCATCCGGCCCTGGTGATTTATCAACTTTCAAGGATGCTAATCCCATTAATACTTCCTCTCTCCCTATGTTTATCACATCCAATACTTCACACTCTTCCTCTTTAACTACAATATCTGCATCGTCCCCGTCTTTTGTGAAGACAGACACAAAGTATTCATTAAGAACCATATCAATATCTTCCGCTCCTACACATAGGTTACCTTTTTGGTCTTTTATGGGCCCTACTCTCTCCTTAGTTATCCTCTTGCTCTTAATGTATTGATAAAACATCTTTGGGATTACCTTGATTTTGCTTGCCAATATTCTTTCATGCCCTCTCTTTGCTTTCCTCATTTCCTTTTTGATTTCACCCCTCCATGTTCTATACTCCTCTTGGCTTTCTGTAGTATTGAGTTCTCGGTGTCGGACATAAGCTTTACTTTTCTGCTTTATCTTACCCTGTAAGCTCCTTGACATCCATGGGGCTCTAGATTTGGTCGTCTCACCCTTTTTCTTTGTGGGACCATGTTTACTCTGAACTCCTTGAATCTCCCCTTTGAATGCCTCCCACTGTTCTGACATTGATTTACCTTCAAGTAGCTGTTTCCAGTCCACTTTCACTAAATCACTCTTCAGTTTAGTAAAATTGGCCTCGATATGGGATGGATAGTCCTGTGGCTGGTGCATTATGGGATGGGTCGTCCTGTGGCTGGTGAATTATGGGATGAATAGTCCTGTGTCCTCCCCACTCTCATTCCTGGTTCCTGTCTTTGTTTCAGGCTCTGCTCCTATTTCATTCACACCAACACCAAGGGATTCAGGGCTGATCTTTCCCACAGGCCTACCCAGCTCCTGCTCCATCAAACAGTTCACCTGTGGCAGTGAGGAGTGTGTGGCCATGCACCGGAAATGTGACCTGCAGCTGGACTGTCAAGACGGCTCTGATGAAAAGGACTGTGGTACGTGAGTACCCAGCAACAGCTTTGCACAGTCTGGGGGGAGGGGAGGAAAAACTGCGGCGGGGGGGAAGCTGGGGGTGGGGGAAGGAGAAGCTGGAGGGCGGGGGAGGGGAAGCTGGGGGGTGTATGGGAGGAAAAGCTGGGGGGAAGGAGCAGCTGGGGGGCAGGAGGGGAAGCTGGGTGGGGGAGGAGAAGCTGGGGGGAAGGAGCAGCTGGGGGGCAGGAGGGGTAGCTGGTGGGGGGGGGGGGGAGGAGAAGCTGGGGGGGTAGCAGGTCCGGCGCAGTGGTGAGAAGACTGAGGCCAGGGACTAATGGCCAGAAGTTGGGGATCAGAAATGGTAACAGGGGGCTGGGGCCTGGTGATGAGGGGTCACGATAAGGGACTGGTGAATAAGGGTCAGGGATCAACGTTCAGGGGTCAGGTGTTGGAGAATTGTGACCTGGGGGTTAGGTGCCGGGGAGTCAGGGGTCACAGGCTCTGATTTGACATGTGGGACAGGATTTGGAAAAAGGGCTAATGTGATTGGGACAATCTGCTTGTGTGAAGGATTAAAGCTGTCATGAATTGGATGAGCTGAATGGCCTGTTTCAGTGGTGTAACCTCTGTGTGTTTCTATGTTGGGACCTGGATTCCCTTTTACTGTTTAAGATCGTGGCACAGATTTCCGTAGGGTCAGCGTGCTCGCTAACAGTGTCCTATTTGTTTCAACAGTGGACTGTGTGGTCTCGGACTGGACTTTGTGGAGTGAGTGCAGTCAGAGCTGCAGCCTCGGAGTGCTGTTCCGACAGAGAGACGTGTTACGGCCAGCTCTTCCTGGGGGACAGTGTAACCACGCGCTATGGGATACTCGAGCCTGTTTTAGTCAGGCCTGCCCAGGTAACCATGATACACAGCACAGACCGGGGGGATAGGGCAGACTGCAACCAGGATAAGCCATGTCAGGTCTCCAGAACAATGGGAAAGCAGCTCAATGTCTCAGTATTACTGAACTCTTGTTAAAAGAGACATCAGCCTGAGTATTACTCTTTAAAGACCTACATCTCTGCCCTCCCTTCGATCTCTGTTACAAACACACGAAGTATAAGGGACAAATTGAATTAATTGCAGGCGCAAATTCAACTTGGAGGGTATGACATGGTAACTAACAGAGACATGGCTGCACGATGGTCAGCACTGGGAACTGAATATACCATGTTATAAGGCCAACAGGAAAGGTAGAGAAAATGGTAGAGAGGAATTAAAGATGAAATCACTTCAGTGATATCCTCCAACTCTACGACCCTCCAAGATATCTGTGCCCCTCCAATTCTAACCTCTTGAGCAATTCTGATTTTAATTGAAAGACTTGTATTTATATCGCACATTTCAGAATCATCAGAAGTCTCAAAGCTTTACAGCCAATTAGGTACTTTTTGAAGTCTAGTCACTGTTGTAATGTAGATTTAGAGATACAGCACTGAAACAGGCCCTTCGGCCCACCGAGTCTGTGCCAATCATTAACCACCCATGTTATACTAATCCTACACTAATCCCATATTCCTACCACATCCTCACATGTTCCTATATTCCCCTACCACCTACCTATACTAGGGACAATTTATAATGGCCAATTTACCTATCAACCTGCAAGTCTTTGGCATGTGGGAGGAAACCGGAGCACCCGGAGAAAACCCACGCTGACACAGGGAGAACTTGCAAACTCCACACAGGCAGTACCCAGACTTGAACCCGGGTCGCTGGAGCTGTGAGGCTGCGGTGCTAACCACTGCGCCACTGTGCCACCCCATAGGAAATGTGGAAGCTAATTTGTGCACAGCAAGATCACAGAAACAGCAATATGATGATGACCAAATAATCTGTTCTTGTGATGTTGGTTGAGGGATAAATATTGGCCAGGATACTGGGGAAAACTCCCCTGCTCTTCCTCACAATAGTGCCATGGGATCTGTTACATCCACCAACAGGCATATAGGGCCTCGGTTTCATGCTTCATCCGAAAGCACTGTGCTAGAGGGTCAGCCTGGATATTTTTTATTCTTTCTTAGGATGTGGGCATCGCTGGCAAGGCCAGCATTTGTTGCCCATCCCGAATTGCCCTTGAACTGAGTGGTTTGCTAGGCCATTTCGAGGGCATGTAAGAGTCAACCACATTGCTGTGGATCTGGAGTCACATGTAGGCCAGACCAGGTAAGGACAGCAGATTAGAATTAGAATTAGAACATTACAGCGCAGTACAGGCCCTTCGGCCCTCGATGTTGCGCCGACCTGTGAAACCATCTGACCTACACTATTCCATTTTCATCCATATGTCTATCCAATGACCACTTAAATGCCCTTAAAGTTGGCGAATCTACTGCTGCTGTAGGCAGGGCGTTCCACACCCCTACTACTCTCTGAGTAAAGAAACTACCTCTGACATCTGTCCCATATCTATCACCCCTTAACTTGAAGCTATGTCCCCTCGTGTTTGCCATCACCATCCGAGGAAAAAGACTCTCACTATCCACCCTATCTAACCCTCTGATAATCTTATATGTCTCTATTAAGTCACCTCTCCTCCTCCTTCTCTCCAACGAAAACAACCTCAAGTCCCTCAGCCTTTCCTCGTAAGACCTTCCCTCCATACCAGGCAACATCCTAGTAAATCTCCTCTGCACCCTTTCCATAGCTTCCACATCCTTCCTATAATGCGGTGACCAGAACTGCACGCAATACTCCAGGTGCGGTCTCACCAGAGTTTTGTACAGCTGCAGCATGACCTCGTGGCTCCGAAACTCGATCCCCCTACTAATAAAAGCTAACACACCATATGCCTTCTTAACAGCCCTATTAACCTGGGTAGCAACTTTCAGGGATTTATGCACCTGGACACCAAGATCTCTCTGTTCATCTACACTACCAAGAATCTTCCCATTAGCCCAGTACTCTGCATTCCTGTTACTCCTTCCAAAGTGAATCACCTCACACTTTTCCGCATTAAACTCCATTTGCCATCTCTCAGCCCAGCTCTGCAGCCTATCTATGTCCCTCTGTACCCTACAACATCCTTCGGCACTATCCACAACTCCACCGACCTTGGTGTCATCTGCAAATTTACTAACCCACCCTTCTGCACCCTCTTCCAGGTCATTTATCAAAATGACAAACAGCAATGGCCCCAAAACAGATCCTTGCGGTACACCACTAGTAACTAAACTCCAGGATGAACATTTGCCATCAACCACCACCCTCTGTCTTCTTTCAGCTAGCCAATTTCTGATCCAAAGCTCTCAATCACCTTCAACCCCATACTTCCGTATTTTCTGCAATAGCCTACCGTGGGGAACCTTATCAAACGCCTTACTGAAATCCATATACACCACATCCACTGCTTTACCCTCATCCACCTGTTTGGTCACCTTCTCGAAAAACTCAATAAGGTTTGTGAGGCATGACCTGCCCGTCACAAAACCGTGCTGACTATCTCTAATGAACTTATTCTTTTCAAGATGATTATAAATCCTGTCTCTTATAACCTTTTCCAACATTTTACCCACAACCGAAGTAAGGCTCACAGGTCTATAATTACCAGGGCTGTCTCTACTCCCCTTCTTGAACAAGGGGACAACATTTGCTATCCTCCAGTCTTCCGGCACTATTCCTGTCGACAATGACGACATAAAGATCAAGGACAAAGGCTCTGCAATCTCCTCCCTAGCTTCCCAGAGAATCCTAGGATAAATCCCATCTGGCCCAGGGGACTTATCTATTTTCACACTTTCCAAAATTGCTAACACCTCCTCCTTGTGAACCTCAATCCCATCTAGTCTAGTAGCCTGAATCTCAGTATTCTCCTCAACAACATTTTCTTTCTCTACTGTAAATACTGACGCAAAATATTCATTTAACACTTCCCCTATCTCCTCTGATTCCACACACAACTTCCCACTACAATCCTTGATTGGCCCTAATCTAACTCTAGTCATTCTTTTATTCCTGACATACCTATAGAAAGCCTTAGGATTTTCTCTGATCCTATCCGCCAATGACTTCTCGTATCCTCTCCTTGCTCTTCTTAGCTCTCCCTTTAGATCCTTCCTGGCTAGCTTGTAGCTCTCAAGCGCCCTAACTGAGCCTTCACGTCTCATCCTAACATAAGCCTTCTTCTTCCTCTTGACAAGCGCTTCAACTTCTTTAGTAAACCACGGCTCCCTCGCTCGACAACTTCCTCCCTGCCTGACAGGTACATACTTATCAAGGACACACAGTAGCTGCTCCTTGAATAAGCTCCACATTTCGATTGTTCCCATCCCCTGCAGTTTCCTTCCCCATCCTACGCATCCTAAATCTTGCCTAATCGCATCATAATTTCCTTTCCCCCAGCTATAATTTTTGCCTTGCGGTATATACCTGTCCCTGCCCATCGCTAAGGTAAACCTAACCGAATTGTGATCACTATCACCAAAGTGCTCACCTACATCTAAATCTAACACCTGGCCGGGTTCATTTCCCAGTACCAAATCCAATATGGCATCGCCACTGGTTGGCCTGTCTACATACAGTGTCAGAAAACCTTCCTGCACACACTGGACAAAAACTGACCCATCTAAAGTACTCGAACTATAGTATTTCCAGTCGATATTTGGAAAGTTAAAGTCCCATCTTTGTGGGACTCTGTGAAATAAGGGAGGCTATCAAATTGAAAAAGAAGGCATACAAAGTGGCCAAAAGCAGCATGAAACTAGAAGATTGGGAAAACTTTAAAGGTCAACAGAAAGCTACAAAAAGAGCTATAAAGAAAAGTAAGATGGAACATGAGAAAAAACTCGCACAGAATATAAAGACAGATAGCAAAAGTTTCTATAAATATATAAAACGAAAAAGAGTGGCTCAAGTAAACGTTGGTCCTTTAGAGGATGAGAAGGGGAATTTAGTTATGGGATATGATGAAATGGCCGAGGCATACTGCCTGTGTGGAGTTTGCAAGTTCTCCCTGTGTCTGCGTGGGTTTTCTCCGGGTGCTCCGGTTTCCTCCCACAAGCCAAAAGACTTGCAGGTTGATAGGTAAATTGGCCATTATAAATTGTCACTAGTATAGGTAGGTGGTAGGGAAATATAGGGACAGGTGGGGATGTTTGGTAGGAATATGGGATTAGTGTAGGATTAGTATAAATGGGTGGTTGATGGTCGGCACAGACTCGGTGGGCCGAAGGGCCTGTTTCAGTGCTGTATATCTAATCTAATCATTGAACAGGTATTTTGTATCGGTCTTCTCAGTGGAGGACATTAATAACATGCCAGTAATTGACAAAGAGACGAACGTAGTTGAGGAACTGGGGACAATCATTATTACGGAAGAGGTAGTGTTGGGCAAGCTAATGGAGCTAAGGATTGATAAGTCTCCTGGCCCTGATGGAATGCATCCCAGGGTACTAAAAGAGATGGAGGGAGAAAAAGCAGGTGCACTGACGGTAATTTTCCAAAATTCGCTGGACTCTGGGGTAGTCCCAGCAGATTGGAAAACAGCAGATGTGACGCCACTGTTTAAAAAGGGAGGTAGACAAAAGATGGGGAATTATAGACCGATTAGCTTAACCTCTGTAGTGGGGAAGATGCTTGAGTCTATTATCAAGTAAGAAATAGCAGGGCATCTCGATAGAAATTGTCCCGTTGGGCAGACGCAGCATGGGTTCATGAAGGGCAGGTCATGCTTGACAAATCTTTTGGAATTCTATGATGACATTACGAGCAAGGTGGACAATGGGGACCCAGTGGATGTGGTGTACCTAGATTTCCAAAAGGCCTTCGACAAGGTGCCGCACAAGAGGCTGCTGCATAAGATAAGGATGCATGGCGTTAAGGGTAAAGTATTAGCATGGATAGAGGATTGGTTGACTAACAGGAAGCAGAGAGTGGGGATAAATGAGTGCTATTCTGCCTGGCAATCAGTCACTAGTGGTGTGCCTCAGGGATCGGTGTTGGGACCGCAATTATTTACAATTTATATAGATGATTTGGAGTTGGGGACCACGTGTAGGGTGTCAAAGTTTGCAGATGACACTAAGATGAGTGGCAGAGCAAAGTGTGCAGATGACTGTGAAACTTTGCAGAGGAACATAGATACATTGAGTGAGTGGGCAAAGGTCTGGCAGATGGAATACAATGTTAGTAAATGTGAAGTCATTCATTTCGGTAGGAGTAACAGGAAAAAGGATTATTACTTGAATGGTAAAAAGTTGCAGCATGCTGCTATGCAGAGGGACCTGGGTGTCCTTGTGCATGAATCGCAGAAGGTTGGTCTGCAGGTACAGCAAGTAATTAGGAAGGCAAATGGAATTTTGTCCTTCATTGCTAAAGGGATTGAGTTTAAAAGCAGAGAGGTTATGTTGCAGCTGTATAAGGTACTGGTGAGGCCGCACCTGGAGTACTGTGTGCAGTTTTGGTCTCCTTACTTGAGAAAGGATATACTGGCACTGGAGAGGGTGCAGAGGAGGTTCACTAGGTTGATTCTGGAGTTGAGGGGGTTGGCTTATGAGGAGAGACTGAGTAGATTGGGATTATATTCATTGGAGTTCAGAAGAATGAGGGGGGATCTTATAGAAACATATAAAATCATGAAGGGAATAGATAAGATACAAGTAGAGAGGATGTTTCCACTGGCAGGTGAAGCTAGGACAAGAGGGCAAAGCCTCAAGATTAGAGGGAGCAAATTTAGGACTGAATTAAGAAGGAACTTGTTCACCCAGAGGGTTGTTAATCTATGGAATTCCTTGCCCAGTGAAGTAGTTGACGCTTCTTCAGTAAACGTCTTTAAAGCTAAGGTAGATATCTTTTTGAACAATAAAGGAATTAAGGGATACGGTGGGAGCGCGGGTAAGTGGATCTGAGTCCACGAAAAGATCAGCCATGACCAATATGTTTTTTAGACCAATATGTTGAGGAACTAACCAGAGAACAGGCTATCCTGGACTGGATATTGTGCAATGAGAAAGGATTAACAATCTTGTTGTGCAGGGTCCCTTGGGGAGGAGCGACCATAACGTGATAGAATTCTTCATTAAGTTGGAGAGTAAAGTAGTTGAATCTGAAACTTGGGTCCTGAATCGAAGTAAAGGAAACTACAAAGGTACGAGGCGCGAGTTGCCTATGGTAGATTGGGGAACTTTACTAAAAGGGTTGACGGTGGATAGGCAATGGATAATATTTAAACAACGTGTGCATGAATTATAACAAATATTCATTCCTGTCTGATGCAGAAATAAAACTGGAAAGGTGGCTCAACCGTGGCTTACAAAAGAAATTAGGGACAGTATTAGATCCAAAGAGGAGGCATATAAAATTGCCAGAAAAAGCAGCAAGTCTGAGGATTGGGAGCAGTTTAGAATTCAGCAAAGGAGGACAAAGAGGTTGATTAAGCAGGGGAAAATAGAGTATGAGAGTAAACTTGTGGGGAACATAAAAACTGACTGTAAAAGCTTCTATAAATATGTGAAGAGAAAAAGATTAGTGAAGACAAATGTCGGTCCCTTACAGTCAGAAACGGGAGAAATTATAATGGGGAACAAAGAAATGGAGGAACAATTAAACACATACTTTGGTTCTGTCTTCACAAAGGAGGACACAAATAACCTGCCAGAAATGTTAGGAAACCAAGGGTCTAATGAGAGGGAGGAACTGAAGGAAATCAGTATTCGTAAAAAAAATAGTGCTAGCGAAATTAATGGGGTTAAAGGCTGACAAATCCCCAGGGCCTGATAATCTACATCCTAGAGTACTAAAGGAAGTGGCCCTGGAAATTGTGGATGCATTGGTGATCATCTTCCAAAATTCTATAGACTCTGGAGCAGTTCCTACAGATTGGAGGGTGGCAAATGTAACCTCACTATTTAAAAAAGAAGGGGGAGAAAAAACAGGGAATTACAGACCAGTCAGCCTTACATCCTTACCTTTCCTTTTTGGCCTCCTTGTCTCGAGAGACAATGGGTAAGCGCCTGGAGGTGGTCAGTGGTTTGTGAAGCAGCGCCTGGAGTGGCTATAAAGGCCAATTCTATAGTGACAGACTCTTCCACAGGTACTGCAGGTGAAGTTGGTTGTCGGGGCTGTTACACAGTTAGCTCTCCCCTTACACTTCTGTCTCTTTTCCTGCCAACTTCGACGCGCCTCTCTTTAGCCCCGCCTTTGTAGCTGTCCGCCACCTCGGGCGATCACTGGCAACTGACTCCCACGACTTGTGATCAATGTCACAGGACATCATGTCGTGTTTGCAGACGTCTTTAAAGCGGAGACATGGACAGCCTGTGGGTCTGATACCAGTGGCGAGCTCGCTGTTCAATGCATCCTTGGGGATCCTGCCATCTTCCATGCGGCTCACATGGCCAAGCCATCTCAAGCGCCGCTGACACAGTAGGGTGTATAAGCTGGGGATGTTGGCCGCCTCGAGGACTTCTGTGTTGGAGATACGGTCCTGCCACCTGATGCCAAGGACTCTCCGGAGGCAGCGAAGATGGAATGCGTTGAGACGTTGCTCTTGGCTGACATACGTTGTCCAGGCCTCGCTGCCGTAGAGCAAGATACTGAGGACACAGGCTTGAAACACCCGGACGTTTGTGTTCCGTATCAGTGCGCCATTTTCCCCCACCCTCTTGGCCAGTCTGGACATAGCAGCTGACGCCTTTCCCATGCGCTTGTTGATTTCTGCATCGAGAGACAGGTTACTGGTGATAGTTGAGCCTAAGTAGGTGAGCTCTTGAACCACTTCCAGAGCGTGGTCGCCGATATTGATGGATGGAGCATTTCTGACGTCCTGTCCCATGATGTTCGTTTTCTTGAGGCTGATGGTTAGGCCAAATTCATTGCAGGCAGCCGCAAACCTGTCGATGAGTCTCTGCAGACACTCTTCAGTGTGAGATGTTAATGCAGCATCGTCAGCAAAGAGGAGTTCCCTGATGAGGACCTTCTGTACTTTGGTCTTCGCTCTAAGATGGACAGGTTGAACAACCTGCCATCTGCTCTTATGTGGAGGAAAATTCCTTCTTCTGAAGACTTTTGATAAGGTCCACCATGGGAGATTGGTTAAGAAGGTAAGAGCCCATGGGATCCAGGGAAATTTGGCAAATTGGATCCAAAATTGGCTTAGTGGCAGGAGGCAGAGGGTGATGGTGGAGGGCCGTTTTTGCAAGTGGAAGCCTGTGACCAGTGGTGTACCATAGGGATCGGTGCTGGGACCCTTGCTGTTTGTAGTGTACATTAATGATTTAGATGTGAATATAGGAGGTATGATCAGTAAGTTCGCAGATGACATGAAAATTGGTGGTGTCGTAAATAGTGAGGAGGAAAGCCTTAGATTACAGGATAATATAGATGGGCTGGTAAGATGGGCGGAGCAGTGGTAAATGGAATTTAATCCTGAGAAGTGTGAGGAGATGCATTTTGGGAGGACTAACAAGGCAAGGGAATATACAATGGATGGTAGGACCCTAGGAAGTACAGAGGGTCAGAGGGACCTTGGTGTACTTGTCCATAGATCACTGAAGGCAGCAGCATAGGTAGATAAAGTGGTGAGGAAGGCATATGGGATACTTGCCTTTATTAGCCTGGGCTGGAGCATTTCAGCTATGAAGAGAGACTGGATAGGCTAAGGTTGTTTTCCTTGGAACAGAGAAGGCTGAGGGGGGACATGTTTTGAGGTATACAAAACTATAAGGGGCATTGATAGGGTAGATAGGAAGGAACTTTTTCCCTCAGCGGAGGGGTCAATAACCAGGGGGCATAGATTTAAGGTAAGGGGCAGGAGGTTTCGAGGAGATTTGAGGAAAAATGGTTTCACTCAGAGGGTGGTTGGAATCTGGAACGCACTTCCTGAAGAGGTGGTGGAGGCAGGAACCCTCACAACATTTAAGAAGTATTTAGATGAGCACTTGAAACGCCATAGCATACAAGGCTACGGGCCAAGTGCTGGAAAATGGGATTAGATTAGTTAGGTGCTTGATGGCCGGCACAGATACGATGGGCCGAAGGGCCTGTTTCTGTGCTGTATAATTCCATGATTCTATGACTTAAACACACTGAGGTAGCAGCAGTGAGAAGAAGATCCCAAACAGTGGGTGGGTGCGAGAACACAGCCCTGTTTCACAGCACTCAGGATAGGAAAGGGGTCTGATGAGGCGCCGCTATGCTGAATTGTGCCTTTCATATTGTCATGGAATGAGGTGATGATACTTAATAGCTTTGGTGGACATCCGATCTTTGCCAGTAGTCTGAAAATACCATGTTTGCTGTCGAGGTCAAAGGCTTTGGTGAGATCTATGAAAGCAACGTAAAGGTGCATCTGTTGTTTGCAGGCGAAGGGAGAACAGCATATCAATCGTGGATCTCACTGCTCGGAAGCCGCATTGTGCCTCAGGGTAGACACGCTCAGCCAGCTTCTGGAGTCTGTTTAAAATTACTCGAGCAAAGGCTTTCCCCACTATGCTGAGCAGGGAGATTCCATGGTAGTTGCTGCAGTATCATCAGTGGGGAAAATGCTGGAGTGTATTATAAAGGATGTGATAGCAGAACACCTGGAAAGTATAAACGGGATTGGGCAAAGACAGCATGGGTTTACGAAAGGGAAATCATGCTCAACTAATCTACTGAGTATGTTGAGGATGTAACTAGTAGAATAGATAAGGGAGAACCAGTGGATGTGGTGTATTTGGATTTTCAGAAGGCTTTTGATAAGGTCCCACATAAGAGGTTATTTAGAGGGATTGGGGGTAAGGTACTGGAATGGGTTGTGAATTGGTTGACAGACAGGAAACAGAGAGTAGAAATAAACGGGTCTTTTTCTGGGTGGCAGGCAGTGACTAGTGGGGTACTGTTGGGATCAGTGCTTGGGCCCCAGCTATTCACAATATATATTAATGACTTGGGTGAGGGAACTAAATGTAACATTTCCAAGTTTACAGATGACACAAAGCTGGGGGGGAATGTCAGCTGTGAGGAGGATGCAAAGAGGCTCCAATGTGATTTGGACAAGTTGGTTGAGTGGGAAAATGCATGGCAGATGCAGTATAACGTGGATAAATGTGAAGTTATCCACTTTGGTTGTAAAAACAGAAAGGCAGACTATCTGAATGGTGATAGATTGGGAAAGGGGGAGGTGCAACGAGACCTGGGTGTCCTTGTACACCAGTCGCTGAAAGCAAGCATTCAGGTGCAGCAAGCAATTAGGAAGGTGAATGGTATGTTGACCTTCATTGCAAGAGGATTTGAGTACAGGAGCAAGGATGTCTTACTGCAGTTATACAGGGCCTTGGTGAGACCACATCTGAAGTATTGTGTGCAGTTTTGATCTCCTTATCTGAGGAAGGATATTCTTGCCATGGACGAAGTGCAAAGAAGATTTACTAGACTGATTCCTGGGATGGCAGGATTGACGTATGAGGAGAGATTGGGTCGACTAGGCCTATATTCACTAGAGTTTAGAAGAATGAGAGGGGATCTCATAGAAACCTATAAAATTCTAAACAGGCTAGATGCAGGGAGGATGTTCCTGATGGCTGGGGAGTCCAGAACCAGGGGTCACAGTCTCAGGATACGGGGTATGCCATTTAGAATCGAGATGAGGAGAAATTTCTTCACTCAGAGGGTGGTGAACCTGTGGAATTCTCTACCGCAGAAGGCAGTGGAGGCCAAGTCATTAAATACATTCAAGAAGGAGATAGATATATTTCTTAATGCCAAAGGGATCAAGGGATATGGGGAGAAAGCGGGAACAGGGGACTGAATTAGACAATCAGTCATGATCTGTTTTGAATGGTGGAGCAGCCCTGAAGGGCTGAATGGCCTACTCCTGCTCCTATTTTCTGTGTTGATGTTTATTTCCATCCTTACTTCCCTCAGTATCCTCTAATACACCTGATCCAGTCCTGGTGACTTATCAACTTTAAGTTCAGCCATTCTAATACCTCCTCTTTATCAATTTTATCAATCTATCCAGTGTCTTGCCTTCCTCCTCTTTCACTATCACTTTGCAGCATCTTCTTCCTTGATAAATATCGATGTAAAGTATTCATTTAATACCTCAGCCATGACGTCTGCCTTCATGTGTAAACCCCTTTTGAGTCCCTAATCGGCCGCACCCCTCCTCTTACTACGACTTGGGGCTGCTCCCCCTCCCCCTTGAGGATCCCAAAAACACGATCCGAGACATCACGTACCCTGGCACCTGGGAGGCAACACACCAACCGTGAGTCTCTCTCGTTCCCACAAAACCTCCTATCAACTATGGAGTCACCAATGACTAATGCTCTGCTCCTCTTACCCCTTCCCTTCTGAGCAACAGGGACAGACTCTGCACCAGAGACCTGTACCCCATTGCCTACCCCTGGTAAGTCGTCTCCCCCAACAGTATCCAAAACGGTATACCTGTTGTTGAGGGAAACGGACACAGGGGATCCCTGCACTGCCTGCTGGTTCCCTCTCCTTCCCCTGACGGTAACCCATCTACCTTCTTCTTTTACCTGAGGTGTGACTGCCTCCCGATAACTCCTCTCAATAATCCCCTCCGCCTCCCGAATGATCCGAAGTTCCTCCAGCTCCAGCTCCAGTTCCCTAACGCGGTCCTCGAGGAGCTGGAGCTGGGTGCACTTCCCGCAGATGCAGTCAGCAGGGACACCCTTGGCGACCCTTACCTCCCACATTCTGCAGGAGGAACATTCAACTGCCTTAACCTCCATTCCCACTATTCTAAATTCCCAAGTTTTTAACCAATCACACGATAAAACAAGAAGAGAAATAGAAAAAGCCTTACCTTACCTACACACAACCGAGTCCTTTTTTTGCTAAGAGGAGGAGGGCGGGTGGGAGACACTACAAGAGTAGTGTCTCGGGTTCAGAAACAGCCCAAATATATAGGTTTCTACTTACCCAGCAGTCCCTGCTCCACCGAAACTCCCGATGAAATTGACTTCCCAGCTGTTCACTCCTCGCTCGCAATGCCTGTGCTCCTGGAAAAGCTGCACAACGAAAAGGTAAGAGTTACCAAGACATCCAATGGGGAATTCAGGACAAACGTCTTTACCCAGAGATTGATGAGAATGTGGAACTCGCTACCACAGGGAGTGGTTGAGGTGAATTGTATAGATCCATTTAAGGGGAAGCTGGACAAGCATATGAGGGGGAAGGGAATAGAGGGTTCCAATGATAGATTTAGATGAGGAAAGATAGAAGGAGGCTCGAGTGAAGCATAAATGCTGGCAAGTGCTGTGAACTATATGTAGTTTAAATCCTCCCACTAGCACCAACAAACTGCCCCGACATTGACCCTGGCCCTGTTGAGGTGCAACCTGTCCGGCCTGTATGGGTCCCACCTCCCCCAGAATTGGTCCCAGTGTCCCAGGAATCTAAAGCCCTCCCTCCTGTATCATCTCTGCAGCCACAGATTCATCTACACTATCTTCCTATTCCTATACTCCATAGCACGAGGCACTGGGGGTAATCTGGAGATTACTGCTTTTGAGGTCCTGCTTGCTAGTCTCTTTCCTAGCTCTCAAAAATCTGTCTACAGGACCTCATCCCTCTTCCTACCTAGGTCATTGGTTCTGATGTGGACCATGACTGCTGTCTGTTCACCCTCCCCCCTCAGGATGCTCTGCAGCTGCTCAGTGACATCCTTGACCCTGGCACCAGGGAGGCAACACACCATCCTGGATTCATGACTGTGGCCACAGAAACACCTGTCTGTTCCCTGTCTATTGAATCACCTATCACTATTGCTTTCCCAGTCTTCCTTCTGCGCGCCCCCCCCCCCCCACCCCCCGTGGAGCTGAGCCAGCTGTGGTGCCATGGACTTGGCTCTGGCTGCACTCCCCAGGTGAAGCATCACTTTCCTCAGTATTCAGAACCGGTTGGAGAGTGAGATACACTCCTGCACTACCTGTCTGACAGTCACCCATTCCCTCTCTACCTGCACACCCTGAAGCTGTGAGCTCACCACCAGAGCTCGAGCTGCTCCAGCTGACAACAGTTCCTGCACATGTGGCTATCCACAACCAAGAAACGTCCTGGACTTCACACATGGAACAGTGCTACCATCCCGTTAGGGACCATTAACTTTTAAAAAGAGAAAGTTGAATTCCCAGTTATTAGTGAAAGAATTACGCCACAAGATTTCACGTTTTAAACATAAACCTTTATTTTACAAGAGTTGAACAAAGCAAAACGCTACCAGCTTAACATTACAATTTGGAATTACTTATATATTAAACTTAAAATCTTAACAGAACACTCCTGTTTAACTTTCACCCAAAGAATTTCCCTTATAAATTACAGCATCTTGGCAGCTTGTTAACTTCACCTGGGACCAATCAAAGTGTACCACAGCTCTGAGGAATTCACTTTGGTTTCCTTCATTTCTCAGCTGTCTTCTGTGGTACAAAATTTCCAGCATCTGGACTTCCCAGCTTGCGCTTGGTCCTGTCTCAAAACAGAAACACCCATTGTTCCTGATGGTCCCTTTGCTCCTGAGCCCAGCTTCTTTCGAAGCCAACAGCTTTCTGAAAACCAACTGACTGTCTGTCAGCAATCACACAAATCAAAACACCAACAGACACCTGCACTGCATCATCTATGACGAGGGGACATAGCTTTAAGTTGAGGGGTGAAAGATATAGGACAGATGTCAGAGGTAGTTTCTTTACGCAGAGAGTAGTAGGGGCGTGGAACGCCCTGCCTGCAACAGTAGTAGACTCGCCAACTTTAAGGGCATTTAAGTGGTCATTGGATAGACATATGGATGAAAATGGAATAGTGTAGGTCAGATGGTCGGCGCAACATCGAGGGCCGAAGAGCCTGCACTGCGCTGTAATATTCTAATTCTAATTCTAATTCTAATCTATCTCCAAAGCATGTGGTACATGTGGGATGTCCCAGACAGCAGTTTTAACTTAATTATTTTCAACTCCAAATCATCTCTTTGTTCTGGAAAAACATATGAATAATTTAAGTGCCTGATTGAGGCAGCTGGAGACACACTGGGCCCATAGTGGGGCTGCCAGCTCCAGGCTGAAATGGCAGGGGAGATCCCGCCTCGAACAGCTGGAGTCCCTCTGGAGTTATTCTATGGCACTGGGCCAATTAACAGCCTGGCACCAGGATCCCCATCCCTTTTAAAGATGAGGATCCCACCTCCAAGAGCTGTCGGCCAGTCACACGGCTGGCAGCTCAGCAGTATCAGCAGTGGGAGCAGTACACTGCTTGTACTACAGGAGGCCTTTGACCCAGGCCCATTGCTGTGGACCCAGATCCAAGGTAAATGAGTAAGAGTCACTGGGGCCAGACGAGAAGGCCCCGACGAGGGGGAGGTGTGGGACAGTGGGTATGAAGTTCAGTGGAGGGGGTTCAGGTAATTGCAGGATTTCCCTGTGGGGGACTACGTGGACCACAGATTGTCCATGGAGGAGGGCCCCCCCCCGCCCAAAGCCCACAGGAAGATTGCTTCATTTTCCCAGGCGATTCACCCCAGCCGCTGGTTAACTCCCAGTAAGAAGAGGACCTTAAGTACCTGCCAATAGGCCACTGAAGCAAATGCACATGGGATAGAGGGTAACTTGATGAGGTGGATTCAGAATTGGCTTAGCTGTAGGTGACAGAGAGTGATGACAAACGGCTGTTTCAGTGACTGGAAGCCAGTGTCCAGTGGTGTACCACAGGGATCTGTGCTGGGTCCCCTATTGTTTGTCATTTATATAAACGATAAACGCCATAGATGACTATGCGGGGGGTAGGATTGGTAAGTTCGCGGATGACACAAAGATTCGCCGAGTGGTTCACAATGAGGTTGAGTGTCTTAGGTTACAGGAAGATATAGACGGGATGGTCAAATGGGCAGAAAAATGGCAGATGCAATTTAACCCTGAAAAGTGTGAGGTGAAACACTTTGGAAGGAGTAATGTGACATGGAAGTATTCAATGAATGGCCTGACACTGGGAAGTTCCGAGGAACAAAGGGACCTTGGCGTGTTTGTCCATAGATCTCTGAAGGCAGAAGGGCAGGTTAATAGGGTGGTGAAAAAGGCATATGGGACACTTGCCTTTATCAATCGAGGCATAGATTACAAAAGCAGGGAGGTCATGTTGGAGTTGTACAGAACTTTGGTAAGGCCACAGCTGGAGTACTGTGTGCAATTCTGGTTGCCACATTATAGGAAGGATGTGATTGCACTGGAGGGGGTGCAGAGGCGATTCACCAGGATGGTGCCTGGGATGGAACATTTAAGCTATGAAGAGAGGTTGGATAGACTTGGGTTGTTTTCGCTTGAGCAGAGACGACTGAGGGGTGGGAGTCTTTCAAACGTCAGTTGATTAGAATGCAGGACCAGCATGTTCCTGTGAGGAAGAAGGATAAGTTTGGCAAGTTTCGGGAACCTTGGATAACGCGGGATATTGTGAGACCAGTCAAAAAGAAAAAGGAAGCATTCGTAAGGGCTGGAAGGCGAGGAACAGACGAAGCCCTTGAGAAATATAAAGACAGTAGGAAGGAACTTAAGCAAGGGGTCAGGAGGGCTAAAAGGGGTCATGAAAAGTCATTGGCAAACAGGATTAAGGAAAATCCCAAGGCTTTTTATACGTATATAAAGAGCAACAGGATAACCAGGGAAAGGGTTGGCCCACTCAAGGACAGAGGAAGGAATCTATGTGTGGAGCCAGAGGAAATGGGCGAGGTACTAAATGAGTACTTTGCATCAGTATTCACCAAAGAGAAGGACTTGGTGGATGATGAGCCTAGGAAAGGGAGTGTAGATAGTCTGGGTCATGTCGTTATCAAAAAGGAGGAGGTGTTGGGCATCTTGCAAAGCATGAAGGTAGATAAGTCCCCAGGACCTGATGGGATCTACCCCAGAATACTGAGGACGTAAAGGGAAGAAATTGCTGGGGCCTTGACAGACATCTTTGCATCTTCATTGGCTACAGGTGAGGTCCCAGAGGACTGGAGAATTGCCAATGTTGTTCCTTTGTTTAAGAAGGGTAGCAAGGATAATCCAGGAAATTATAGGCCGGTGAGCCTTAAGTCAGTGGTAGGGGAATTATTAGAGAGGATTATTCAGGAAAGGATTTACTTCCATTTGGAAACAAACGAACGTATTAGCGAGAGGCAGCATGGTTTTGTGAACGGGAGGTCGTGTCTCACTAACTGAACATAGAACATAGAACAGTACAGCACAGTACAGGCCCTTCGGCCCACGATGTTGTGCCGAACCTTTAACCTACTCTAAGATCAAACTACCTACATACCCTTCATTCTACTATCATCCATATACCTATCCAAGAGTTGCTTAAATGCCCCTAATGTATCTGCTTCTACTACCACCGCTGGCAGCGCATTCCACACACCCACCACTCTCTAACATCTCCCCGAAATCTTCCTCCAATCACCTTAAAATTATGCCCCCTGGTGATAGCCCTTTCCACCCTGGGAAAAAGTCTCTGACTATCCACTCTATCTATGCCTCTCATCATCTTGTACCCCTCTATCAAGTCACCTCTCATCCTTCTTCACTCGAATGAGAAAAGTCCTAGCTCCCTCAATCTTTCTTCGTAAGACATGCCCTCCAGTCCAGGCAGCATCCTGGTAAATCTCCTCTGCACCCTCTCTAAAGCTTCCACATCCTTCCTATAATGAGGCGACCAGAACTGAACACAATATTCCAAGTGTGGTCTAACCAGGGCTTTATAGAGCTGCAGCATAACCTCGCGGCTCTTAAACTCAATCCCTCTGTTAATGAAAGCCAACACACCATACGCCTTCTTAACAACCCTATCAACTTGGGTGGCAACTTTGAGCGATCTATGGACATGGACCCCAAGATCCCTCTGTTCCTCCACACTACCAAGAATCCTATATTTAAGCCTGTATTCTGCATTCAAATTCAACCTTCCAAAATGAATCACTTCACACTTTTCCAGGTTGAACTCCATCTGCCACTTCTCAGCCCAGCTCTGCATCCTGTCAATGTCCCGTTGCAACCTACAACAGCCTTCCACACTATCCACAACTCCAGCAACCTTCGTATCATCGGCAAACTTGCTAACCCAGCCTTCCACTTCCTCGTCCAAGTCATTTATAAAAATCACAAAGAGCAGAGATCCCAGAACAGATCCCTGCGGAACACCGCTGGTCACCGAGCTCCAGGCTGAATACTTTCCATCTATTACCACCCTCTGTCTTCTATGGGCCAGCCAATTCTGTATCCAGACAGCCAGCTTTCCCTGTATCCCATGCCTCCTTACTTTCTGAATGACCCTACCATGGGGAACCTTATCAAACACCTTGCTAAAATCCATATACACCACATCCACTGCTCTTCCTTCATCAGTGTGTTTTGTCACATCTTCAAAGAATTCAATAAGGCTTGTGAGGCATGACCTGCCCCTCACAAAGCCATGCTGACTGTCTCTAATCAAACCATGCTTTTCCAAATAATCATAAATCCTGTCTCTCAGAATCCTCTCCAATAATTTGCCCACTACTGACGTAAGACTGACTGGTCTATAATTCCCAGGGTTATCCCTATTCCCTTTCTTGAACAAGTGAATAACATTTGCCACCCTCCAATCATCAGGGACTACTCCAGTGGACAGTGAGGACGCAAAGATCATCGCCAAAGGCGCGGCAATCTCTTCCCTCGCTTCCCGTAATATCCTTGGGTATATCCCGTCTGGCCCCAGGGACTTAACTGTCCTCATGTCTTTCAAAATTTCCAGCACATCCTCCTTCTTAACATCAACCTGTTCGAGCATATCAGCCTGTTTCACAGTGTCCTCACAAACGACCAGGTCCCTCTCACTCGTGAATACTGAAGCAAAGTATTCATTTAGGACCTCCCCTACCTCCTCCAACTCCAGGCATAAGTTCCCTCCGCTATCCCTGATCGGCCCTACCCTCACTCTGGCCATCCTCTTGTTCCTCACATAAGTTGAGAACGCCATGGGATTTTCCTGAATCCTACCCGCCAAGACTTTTTCATGTCCCCTTCTAGCTCTCCTAAGTCCATTCTTCAGTTCCTTCCTGGCTACCTTGTAACCCTCTATAGCCCTGTCTGATCCTTGCTTCCTCAACCTTAAGTAAGCTTCCTTCTTCCTCTTGACTAGCTGTTCCACATCTCTTGTCATCCAAGGTTCCTTCACCCTACCATCCCTTCCTTGACTCATCGGGACAAACCTATCCAGCAGTCGCAGCAAGTGCTCCCTAAACAACCTCCACATTTCTGTCGTGCATTTCCCTGAGAACATCTGTTCCCAATTTAAGCTCCCCAGTTCCTGCCTAACAGCATTGTAATTTCCCCTCCCCCAATTAAATATTTTCCCGTCACGTCTGCTCCTGTCCCTCTCCATGACTATAGTAAAGATCAGGGAGTTGTGATCACTATCACCGAAATGCTCTCCCAACGAGAGATCTGCCACCTGGCCTGGTTCGTTGCCAAGCACCAAGTCCAACATAGCCTCCCCTCTAGTCGGCCTATCTACATATTGAGTCAGGAAACCTTCCTGGACACACCTGACAAAAACTGCTCCATCCAAACTATTTGCACTAAGGAGGTTCCAATCAATATTAGGGAAGTTGAAGTCACCCATGACAACAACCCTGTTACTTCTGCACCTTTCCAAAATATGCCTCCCAATCTGTTCCTCCGTGTCTCTGTTGCTATTGGGGGGTCTATAGAAAACTCCCAATAAAGTGACTGCTCCTTTCCTGTTTCTGACTTCCACCCATAATGACTCAGTAGACAAACCCTCCTCGACGACCTCCCTTTCTGCAGCTGTGATACTATCCCTGATTAGCAATGTCACTCCCCCACCTCTTTTACCTCCCTCCCTATTCCTTTTGAAACATCTAAACCCTGGAACATCCAACATCCATTCCTGCCCCTGTGATATCCAAGTCTCCGTAATGGCCACAACATCGTAGCTCCAAGTACTGATCCATGCTCTAAGTTCATCACCCTTATTCCTGACACTTCCTGCGTTAAAATAGACACACTTCAACCCATCATACTGGCTGCAACTTTGCCCTGTCAACTGTCTAACCTTCCTCACAGACTCTCTGCACTCAGTATCTGCCTGTTCAACAGCTTCCCCATCCATTGATCCGTAGCTCCGGTTCCCATCCCCCTGCCAAACTAGTTTAAACCCTCCCGAAGAGCTCTAGCAAACGTCCTGCCCAGGATATTGGTGCCCCTCCAGTTCAGATGCAACCCGTCCTTCTTGTACAGGTCCCACCTTCCCCAGAAGGTATCCCAATGATCCACATATCTGAAGCCCTCCCTCCTACACCAGCTCTGTAGCTACGTGTTCAGCTGCACTCGCTCTCTGTTTCTAGCCTCACTAGCACGTGGCACCGGTATCAATCCTGAGATTACTATCCTGCTCGTCCTACCTTTTAGCTTCCAACCTAACTCCCTATATTCGCTTTTCAGGTCCTCATCCCTTTTCCTAGCTATGTCATTGGTACCGATGTGTACCACGACCTCTGGCTGCTCCCCCTACCCCTTAAGAATCCCGTAGACTCGATCCGAGACATCCCTGACCCTGGCACCCGGGAGGCAACATACCATCCGGGAGTCTCGTTCGCGACCACAGAATCTCCTGTCTGTTCCTCTCACCATTGACTCTCCTATCACTATCGCTCTCCTATTCTCCCCCCTTCCCTTCTGAGCCACAGAGCCAGGCTCAGTGCCAGAGACCTGGCCACTGTGGCTTTCCTCTGGTAGGTCCCCCCCGCCCCCCCACAACCGTATCCAAAACGGTATACTTATTGTTGAGGGGAACGGCCACAGGGGATCCCTGCACTGTGTGCCTATTCCCTTTCGCTCCCCTGACGGTCACCCAGCTCCCTTTATCCTGTAACTTAGGTGTCACTACTTCCCTATAACTGCTCTCTATCACCCCCTCAGCCTCCTGAATGATCCGAAGTTCATCCAGCTCCAGCTCCAGTTCCCTAACGCGGTCTGTGAGGAGCTGGAGTTGGGTGCACTTCTCACAGGTGAAGTCAGCAGGGACACAAGTGGTGACCCTCACCTCCCACATCCTGCAAGAGGAGCCTGCAACTGCCCTAGCTTCCATCCCCTCTGCTTTAAATTGACAACAGAGATTAAAAAATAAATAAATAAATAAAGGAAAACCTTACCTTCCCAAACCTTCCACACAAGAGTCCTTTTTTTTTGGTTAGAGGAGGAGGATGAGTGGGAGACACTACACATGTAGTGTTTCAGGTTTAGCCAATGCCCGAATATATAAGTTTATTTACCCAGCAGTCCCCGTGTCCGCTGAATCAAGAGATAAGTACTTTATACTGAAACTTACCTTCCCAGCTGCTCCCTGGCTCGCACTATCGCTGATCAAAAAGAAGCTGCTGAATCAAGAGGTAAGAACTTTATACAGAAACTTACCTTCCCTTGATTGAGTTTTTTGAGGAAGTCGCGTTGATGATTGATGAAGGAAGGGCAGTGGATGTTATCTATATGGACTTCAGTAAAGCCTTTGACAAGGTCCCTCATGGCAGACTGGTGCAAAAGGTGAAGTCACATGGGATCAGAGGTGAGCTGGCAAGATGGATACAGAACTGGCTCAGTCATAGAAGACAGAGGGTAGCAGTGGAAGGGTGCTTTTCTGATTGGAGGGATGTAACTAGTGGTGTTCTGCAGGGATCAGTGCTGGAACCTTTGCTGTTTGTAGTATATATAAATGATTTGGAGGAAAATGTAGCTGGTCTGATTAGTAAGTTTGCGGACGACACAAAGGTTGGTGGAGTTGCGGATAGTGATGAGGATTGTCAGAGGATACAGCAGGATATAAATCGGTTGGAGACTTGGGCGGAGAAATGGCAGATGGAGTTTAATCCGGACAAATGTGAGGTAATGCATTTTGGAAGGTCTAATGCAGTTGGGAGGTATACAGTAAATGGCGGAACCCTTAGGAGTATTGACAGGCAGAGAGATCTGGGCGTACAGGTCCACAGGTCACTGAAAGTGGCAACGCAGGTGGATAAGGTAGTCAAGAAAGCATACGGCATGCTTGCCTTCATCGGTCGGGGCATAGAGTATAAAAATTGACAAGTCGTGCTGCAGCTGTACAGAACTTTAGTTAGGCCACACTTAGAATATTGTGTGCAATTCTGGTCGTCACATTACCAGTAGGACGTGGAGGCTTTGGAAAGGGTACAGAAGAGGTTTACCAGGATGTTGCCTGGTCTGGAGGGCATTAGCTATGAGGAGAGGTTGGATAAATTTGGATTGTTTTCACTGGAACGACGGAGGTGGAGGGGCGACATGATCGAGGTTTACAAAGTTATGAGCGGCATGGACAGAGTGGATAGTCAGAAGCTTTTTCCCAGGGTGGAAGAGTCAGTTACTAGGGGACATAAGTTTAAGGTGAGAGGGGCAAAGTTTTGAGGGGATGTGCAAGGCAAGTTCTTTACACAGAGGGTGGTGAGTGCCTGGAACTTGCTGCCAGGGGAGGTGGTGGAAGCAGGTACGATAGCGACGTTTAAGAGGCATCTTGACAAATACATAAATAAGATGGGAATAGAGGGATACGGTCCCCGGAAGTGCAGAAGGTTTTAGTTTAGACATCGGCACAGGCTTGGAGGGCCGAATGGCCTGTTCCTGTGCTGTACTGTTCTTTGTTCTTTGACCTGATCGAGGTGTACATGATTATGAGGGGCATGGACAGGGTGGATAGGGAGCAGCTGTTCCCCTTAGTTGAAGGGTCAGTTGCGAGGGGACACAAGTTTAAGGTGAGGAGCAGGAGGTTTAAGGGGGATTTGAGGAAGAACTTTTTTACCCAAAGGGTGGTGACGGTGTGGAATACCCTGCCTGGGAGGGTGGTAGATGCTGGTTGCCTCACATCCTTTAAAAAGTACCTGGATGAGCACTTGGCACGTCATAACATTAATATGGGCCAAATGCTGGCAAATGGGATTAGGTAGACAGGTCAGGTGTCTTTAATGCATCGGTGCAGACTCGATGGGCTGAATGCCTCTTCTGCACTGTATTATTCTGTGATTAGGCGCCTCAATTGGCCTCTGGACGGGAAGGCCGTTGTTGGCCCCTGACAAAAATGTGTTGCAAATGGGAGGTAATGGGCCCTCCCCCCCCCACCCTCAAACCTCCGGTCGTAATTTTCTAAGCTCCCCCCACCCATCCCCCAGCCTTTGAACCAGTCTCAGGGAGTCCCAGTAAAATTCAGTCCAATGACGTTGAGAGAGGTTCCCATTGTTTACGGTCTTTACACTTCCCATTATGACCTTACTAAATAAACATGGGCCACCCTTTGATTTGTTTCCACCCCAGGTTTGTTTGCCAGCTTCTCAAATCAGGTGTTTTCATTTGTCTTGCATTAAAAAAAAATCAATTCCCAAATTACCAGTTACCTCGAGAAAATTATACAAACCGTGAACTGGATGATCGTAACAACAGGATGTGAATTCCATGGGGCTGAGATGCCCTGCCGTATCTCTGTTTATTAAACTTCTTACTGACGAAACAGAAATAAACATAAGACTTAAAGTCTTTTATTAAAAAAAATTATCTGGATTGTTAATTCAATAAGTAATAAGTCATCGACTCCTAACCGCAAGATTGACACATCTGCTTAGTTTAGAGAAAGGCAGAGTACTTCTTAAATGGTGAGAGGTATTCCAATCCCCTTGCGATGAAGGCCAACATATTGTTTACCTTCCTAATTGCTTGCTGCATGTTAACTTTTAGTGACTCATAAACAAGGACACCCAGGTCCCTTTGGACATCAACACTTCCCAACCTCTCAACATTTAGATTAGATTAGATTAGAGATACAGCACTGAAACAGGCCCTTCGGCCCACCGAGTCTGTGCCGAACATCAACCACCCATTTATACTAATCCTACACTAATCCCATATTCCTACCAAACATCCCCACCTGTCCCTATATTTCCCTACCACCTACCTATACTAGTGACAATTTATAATGGCCAATTTACCTATCAACCTGCAAGTCTTTTGGCTTGTGGGAGGAAACCGGAGCACCCGGAGAAAACCCACGCAGACACAGGGAGAACTTGCAAACTCCACACAGGCAGTACCTGGAATCGAACCCGGGCCCCTGGAGCTGTGAGGCTGCGGTGCTAACCACTGCACCACTGTGTGTGCTGCTGTTTATATAACTTGTATATATGTGTCTATATATACATCTATCTGTATATATGATTCTATGGGTATAAAAGATTAAGGGATTATCTGATTGAGTTGTATTATATGATTAAACGACTGACAGAGTAAATATAGAGAAACTATTTTCTCCAGTGGGGAGTCCAGAACAAAGAACAGTACAGCACAGGAACAGGCCATTCGGCCCTCCAAGCCTGCGCCGATCCTGATGCCTGTCTAAACTAAAACCTTCTGCACTTCCGGGGTCCGTATCCCTCTATTCCCATCCTATTCATGTATTTGTCAAGATGCCTCTTAAATGCCTCTATGGTTCCTGCTTCCACCACCTCCCCTGGCAGCAGGTTCCAGGCACTCACCACCCTCTGTGTAAAGAACTTGCCTCGCACATCCCTTCTAAACTTTGCCCCTCTCACCTTAAACCTATGTCCCCTAGTAACTGACTCTTCCACCCTGGGAAAAAGCTTCTGACTATCCACTCTGTCCATGCCGCTCATAACTTTGTAAACCTCTATCATGTCGCCCCTCTACCTCCGTATTCCAGTGAAAACAATCCAAATTTATCCAACCTCTCCTCATAGCTAATGCCCTCCAGACCAGACAACATCCTGGTAAACCTCTTCTGCACTCCCTCTCCAAAGTCTCCACATCCTTCTGGTAGTGTGGCGACCAGAATTGCATGCAATTTTCTAAGTGTGGCCTAACTAAAGTTATGTACAGCTGCAGCACGACTTGTCAATTTTTATACTCTATGCCCCGACCGATGAAGGCAAGCATGCCGTATGCCTTCTTGACTACCTTATCCACCTGCGTTGCCACTTTCAGTGACCTGTGGACCTGTACGCCCAGATCTCTCTGCCTGTCAATACTCCTAAGGGTTCTGCCATTTACTGTATTCTTCCCACCTGTATTAGATCTTCCAAAATGCATTACCTCACATTTGTCCAGATTAAACTCCATCTGCCATTTCTCCACCCAAGTCTCCAACCGATCTATATCCTGCTGTATCCTCTGACAATCCTTATCACTATCCGCAACTCCACCAACCTTTGTGTCGTCTGCAAACTTACTAATCAGACCAGCTACATTTTCCTCCAAATCATTTATATATACTACAAAGAGCAAAGGTCCCAGCATTGATCCCTGCGGAACACCACTAGTCACATTCCTCCATTCAGAAAAGCACCCTTCCACTGCTACCCTCTGTCTTCTATGACCGAGCCAGTTCTGTATCCATCTTGCCAGCTCACCTCTGATCCCGTGTGACTTCACCTTTTGTATCAGTCTGCCATGAGGGACCTTGTCAAAGGCTTTACTGAAGTCCATATAGACAACATCCACTGCCCTTCCTTCATCAATCATGATGAAGAATAAGGAGACAGAACCTTAAAATTGGAGCCAGGCGTTCAGGGCTGATGGCAGGAGAAGTTTTTCTCACAGAGGGGAGTGGAAATTTGGAAAACTCTCCCTCCAGAGGCTGGGAGTTAATTGAATCTTTCAAAATTGTGATTGGTAGATTTAAAGGGGATGATAGCATCGTGATTATGTTACTGGACTAGTAACCCAGAGGTCTGGATGAATACTGTGCACACAGTGTTCAGATCTCACTACGGCAGCTGGGGAATTTAAATTCAGTTAATAAGTAAACCTGGAATCGAAAGCTATTCTCAGTAAGGGTGACTGTGAAACTACTGGATTGTTGTTGGAAAATCACAGCTGGCTCTTCCAGAAGGGAATCTGCCATCTTTACCTGGTCTGGCTTCCATGTGACTCCAGACTCTCAGCAATGTGGTTGACTCTTAAATGCCCTCTGAAATGGTCTAGCAAGACACTCCATTGTCAAGACAGCCGCCCACCACAACCTGCTCAAGGGCAATTCGGGGTGGGTAATTAATGCTGGCCTAGCCAATGACGCCCACATCCTGTGAATGAATTTTCTTTGAAAGATTTTTATTGAATAAGGGTGTTAAAGGATAGGGAACAAAGGTGGGTAAATGTAATTCAGGGACCAATCAGTCCTGATATAACTGAATGGCCTCTTCCTGTTCCTGTCTTCCGAGATGATTCCTCCTTGTGCCAGTGTCTTTGCTTGTTCGAATGCAGATACTGTTCATTGATTAGATTGAAGGCAAGGAATTCAAACTGACCAACCATGTCTCCTTAACAGTGAATGGACAGTGGTCAGAGTGGGGTCAGTGGTCAGACTGCGATGCCGAGTGCAGAGGTGGAGTGCGATCCCGTCACCGAGAATGTGTCAGCCCACCACCAAAGAATGGAGGCCAACCATGTCCAGGTGTCACCATGGAGACAGAGTCCTGTAACCGGCAGCTCTGCGCAGACACCATGGGTGAGTTCACCACAGCAGTGGTTTGACACTTCCTACATTCAATGTGTCTTCAGAACAAAATCAGGACTGGAGTTTATGCATGGAATTATGGCAGATTTCGTCCTCTCAAAATCCCAGTCTGAGATCCCTCTGTCTGTGTTAGAGACATTGTCTGTCTGTGTTAGAGACGTTGTCTGTCTGTGTTAGAGACGTTGTCTGTCTGTGTTAGAGACGTTGTCTGACTGTGTGAGAGACGCTGTCTGACTGTGTGAGAGACGCTGTCTGACTGTGTTAGAGACGCTGTCTGACTGTGTGAGAGACGCTGTCTGACTGTGTGAGAGACGCTGTCTGACTGTGTGAGAGACGCTGTCTGACTGTGTGAGAGACGCTGTCTGTCTGTGTGAGAGACGCTGTCTGTCTGTGTTAGAGACGCTGTCTGTCTGTGTTAGAGACGTTGTCTGACTGTGTTAGAGACGTTGTCTGACTGTGTTAGAGACGTTGTCTGACTGTGTTAGAGACGTTGTCTGACTGTGTGAGAGACGCTGTCTGACTGTGTGAGAGACGCTGTCTGACTGTGTGAGAGACGCTGTCTGACTGTGTGAGAGACGCTGTCTGACTGTGAGAGGTGTTGTCTGACTGTGTGAGAGACGCTTTCTGATTGGGTGAGAGACGCTCTCTGACTGTGTGTGAGAGACGCTCTCTGACTGTGTGTGAGAGACGCTCTCTGACTGTGTGTGAGAGACGCTCTCTGACTGTGTGTGAGAGACGCTCTCTGACTGTGTGTGAGAGACGCTCTCTGACTGTGTGAGAGACGCTGTCTGACTGTGTGAGAGACGCTGTCTGACTGTGTGAGAGACGCTCTCCGACTATGTGAGAGACCTTGTCTGACTGTGTGTGAGAGACGCTTTCTGACTGTGTGTGAGAGACGCTTTCTGACTGTGTGTGAGAGACGCTTTCTGACTGTGTGTGAGAGACGCTGTCTGACTGTGTGTGAGAGACGCTTTCTGACTGTGTGTGAGAGACGCTGTCTGACTGTGTGTGAGAGACGCTGTCTGACTGTGTGAGAGACGCTGTCTGACTGTGTGTGAGAGACGCTGTCTGACTGTGTGTGAGAGACGCTGTCTGACTGTGTGTGAGAGACGCTGTCTGACTGTGTGTGAGAGACGCTGTCTGACTGTGTGTGAGAGACGATGTCTGACTGTGTGTGAGAGACGATGTCTGACTGTGTGTGAGAGACGATGTCTGACTATGTGAGAGACGCTCTCCAGAGGCAAAGAGTCATGGAGTTATACAGCACAGAAATAGGCCCTTCGGCCCATCGTGTCAGTACCAGCCATCAAGCACCTATCTATTCTAATCCCATTTTCCAGCACTTGGCCCATAGCCTTGTATGCTATGGTGTTTCAATTGCTCATGTAAATACTTCTTCAATGTTGTGAGGGTTCCTGCCTCTACCACCTCTTCAGGCAGTGTGTTCCAGATTCCAGCCACCCTCTGGGTGAAACTTTTTTCCTCAAATCCCCTCCAAACCTCCTGCCCCTTACCTTAAATCTATGCCCCCTGGTTCTTGACCCCTCCACTAAGGGAAAAAGTTTCTTCCTATCAACCCTATCTATGCCCTTCGTAATTTTGTATACCTCAATCATGTCCGCCCTCAGCCTTCTCTGCTCCAAGGAAACAACCCTAGCCTTTTACTGGATAGGCAATGGAAAACATTTAACGAGCACATCGATGAACTGCAACAATTGTTTATTCCTGTCTGGTGCAAAAGTAAAACAGGAAAGGTAGCCAAACCATGGCTTACAAGGAAAATTAGAGATAGCATTAGATCCAAGGAAGAGGCAAAAAATTTGCAAGGAGAAAGAACAGACCTGAGGATTGGGAGCAGTTTAGAATTCAGCAAAGGAGGACCAAGGGATTGATTAAGAAGGGGAAAATAGAGTACAAGAGCAAGATTGCGGGGAACATAAAAACTGACTGTAAAGGTTTCAATAGGTATGTGAAGAGAAAAAGATTGGTGAAGACAAATGTAGGTCCCTTACAGTCAGAAACAGGGGAATTTATGATGGGGAATAAAGAAATGGCTGACCAACTAAATTCATACTTTAGTTCTGTCTTCACAAAGGAGAACACAAATATCATACCAGAAATGTTGGGGAACACAGGGCTCAGTGAGAGAGAAAGGAACTGAAAGAAATCAGTATTAGTAGAGAAATGGTGTTGGGGAAATTGATGGGATTGAGGGCGATAAATCCCCAGGGCCTGATGGTCTGCATCTCAGAGTACTTAAGGAAGTGGCCCTAGAAATAGTGGGTGCATTGGTGGTCATCTTCCAAGATTCTATAGACTCTGGAACAGTTCCTACAGATTGGAGGGTAGCTAATGTAACCCCACTATTTAAAAAGGGGGGTAGAGAGAAAGCAGGGAATTATAGACCAGTCAGCCTGACATCGGTAGTGGGGAAAATTCTAGAGTCCATTGTCAAAGATTTAATAGCAGAGCACTTAGAGAACAGTGATAGAATCGGACAGAGTCAGCATGGATTTACGAAAGGGAAATCATGCTTGACAAATCTACTCGAATCCTTTGAGGATGTAACTAGTAGAGCTGTTGAGGGGGAGCCAGTGGATGTGGTTTATTTGGACTTTCAGAAGGCTTTCGACAAAGTCCTACATAAGAGATTAGTGTGTAAAATTAAAGTACATGGGATTGGGGATAGTGTATTGCGATGGATAGAAAATTTGTTGGCGAACAAGAAACAAAAAGTAGGGATAAATGGGTCTTTTTCTGAATGGCAGGCAGTGACTAGTGGGGTACCGCAGGGATCGGTGCTAGGACCCCAGCTATTCACAATATATATTAATGATTTAGATGACGGAACTAAATGTAATATCTTCACATTTGCAGATGATACAAAACTGGGTGGGAGGGTGAGTTGTGAGGAGGATGCAGAGAGGCTTCAGGGTGATTTGGACAAGTTGAGTGAGTGGGCTAATGCATGGCAGATGCAGTATAATGTGGATAAATGTGAGGTTATCCACTTTGGTCGCAAAAACAGGAAGGCAGATTATTATCTGAACGGCTATAAACTGAGAGAGGGGAATATGCAACGAGACCTGGGTGTTCTCGTACACCAGTCGCTGAAGGTAAGCATGCAGGTGCAACAGGCGGTAAAAAAGGCAAATGGTATGTTGGCCTTAATAGCGAGAGGACTCGAGTACAGGAGCAGGGATGTCTTGCTGCAATTATACAGGGCCTTGGTGAGGCCACACCTGGAATATTGTGTACAGTTTTGGTTTCCTTATCTGAGGAAGGATGTTCTTGTAATAGAGGGAGTGCAGCGAAGGTTTACCAGACTGATTCCTGGGATGGTGGGACACGTATGAGGATTGATTGATTCAGGTAGGATTATATTGGCTGGAGTTCAGAAGAGTGAGGGGGGATCTCATAGAAACAAAGAACAGTACAGCACAGGAACAGGCCATTCAGCCCTCCAAGCCTGCGCCGATCTTGATGCCTGCCTAAACTAAAACCTTCTGCACTTCCGGGGACCGTATCCCTCTATTCCCATCTTATTTATGTATTTGTCAAGATGCCTCTTAAACGTCGCTATCGTCACTGCTTCCACCACCTCCCCTGGCAGCAAGTTCCAGGCACTCACCACCCTCTGTGTAAAGAACTTGCCTTGCACATCCCCTCAAAACTTTGCCCCTCGCACCTTAAACCTATATCCCCTAGTAACTGACTCTTCCATCCTGGGTAAAAGCATCTGACTATCCACTCTGTCCATGCCGCTCATAACTTTGTAAACCTCGATCATTTCACCCCTCCACCTCCGCCGTTCCAGTGAAAACAATCCGAATTTATCCAACCTCTCCTCATAGCTAATGCCCTCCAGATCAGGCAACATCCTGATAAACCATCTCTGTACCCTCTCCAAAGCCTCCACATCTTTCTGGTAGTGTGGCGATCAGAATTGCACGCAATATGTGGCCTAACTAAAGTTCTGTACAGCTGCAGCATGACTTGCCAATTTTTATACTCTATGCCCCGACCGATGAAGGCAAGCATGCTGTTTGCCTTCTTAACTACCTTATCCAACTGCGTTGCCACTTTCAGTGACCTGTGGACCTGTACGCCCAGATCTCTCTGTCTGTCAATACTCCTAAGGGTTCTGCCATTTACTGTATCCCTCCCACCTGCATTAGACCTTGCAAAAGGCATTACCTCACATTTGTCCTGATTAAACTCCATCTGCCATTTCTCCGCCCAAGTCTCCAACCGATCTATATCCTGCTGTATCCTCTGACAATCCTCATCACTATCCGCAACTCCACCAACCTTTGTGCCAGCTCACCTCTGATCCCGTGTGACTTCACCTTTTGTACCAGTCTGCCATGAGGGACCTTGTCAAAGGCTTTACTGAAGTCCATATAGATAACATCCACTGCCCTTCCTTCATCAATCATCTTTGTCACTTCCGCAAAAAACTCAATCAAATTAGTGAGCCACGACCTCCCCTTCACGAAACCATGTTGCCTCTCGTTAATAAGTTCATTTGTTTCCAAATGGGAGTGAATCCTGTCCCGAAGAATCCTCTAATAATTTCCCTTCCACTGACGTAAGGCTCACCAGCCAATAATTTCCTGGATTATCCTTGCTACCCTTCTTAAACAAGGGAACAACATTGGCTATTCTCCAGTCCTCTGGGATCTCACCTGTAGCCAATGAGGATGCAAAGATTTCTGTCAAGGCCCCAGCAATTTCTTCCCTTGCCTCCCTCAGTATTCTGGGGTAGATCCCATCAGGCCCTGGGGACTTATCTACCTTAATGCTTTGCAAGACACCCAACACCTCCTCCTTTTTGATAATGAGATGACTGAGACTATCTACACTCCCTTCCCTGGACTCATCATCCACCAAGTCCTTCTCTTTGGTGAATACTGATGCAAAGTACTCATTTAGTACCTCGCCCATTTCCTCTGGCTCCACACATAGATTCCCATCTCTGTCCTTGAGTGGGCCAACCCTTTCCCTGGTTACCCTCTTGCTCTTTGTGTACGTATAAAAAGCCTTGGGATTTTCCTTAATCCTGTTTGCCAATGACTTTTCATGACCCCTTTTAGCCCTCCTGACTCCTTGCTTAAGTTCCTTCCTACTGTCTTTATGTTCCTCAAGGGATTCTATAACATTCAAACAGGACTTGACAGGGTAGATGCAGGAAGGATGTTCCCGACGGTGGGGGAGTCCAGAACCAGGGGTCATAGTCTAAGGATACGGGGTAAACCTTTCAGGACTGAGATGAGGAGAAATTTCTTCACCCAGAGTGTGGTGAACCTGTGGAATTCACGACCACAGAAAGCAGTTGAGACCAAAACATTGTATGTTTTCAAGAAGGAGTTAGATATAGCTCTTGGGGTGAAAGGGATTAAAGGATATGGGGGAAAGCGGGAACAGGTTACTGAGTTGGATGATCAGCCATGATCATAATGAATGGCAGAGCAGGCTCGAAGGGCCGAATGGCCTACTCCTGCTCCTATTTTCTATGTTTGTATAAGTCTCATTAATATTGATGAATCTGCTGTTAAAGTAAATGTGCCCCTGTTCCTTTTTCACAAATTGTCACTGACCCAAGTTTTCAGGGATCAGCCTGCTCCTTGACCTTGCGTTTGAGTGGTCAGAGTGCCTTTTGACCTGAGATTTAAGTGGTCAGCCTGACCTTTGACCTTGTGTTTGGGGTTCTGATCATTTTTTTCCAGATAGTTTGACTGTTTTTCCTGTTTCAGACTGCGGTCCTGGGCTGATTTTCGTGGAGTCTGATGGATGTGACCGTCTCAGACTAGATCCCTGTCCATTATCCTGTCGGGACCTGATCTCTCGGACAAACTGCAGCTCTGACTGTCTGAAAGGTAAATCTCAAACACGGGCCCAGATTGAGCCTGATCGTTTTCTATCTAGACATTGTCACAGTCAGTGAGATAGGCACCAAGAGTCGTCTCTCCACTCCTAATATGGAGACAGATATCTCCTCACCCAGAAGGAGGTGCCCCCTCTTGCCTGGTTGAGGCATCTTCTCCTCACCTACACAGATGTATCCCAACTCTTCGCTGAGAGACATTTCCTGATATTGTGATGCAGGGAGACTGGAGAAGCTGGGATTGTTCTCCTTAGAGCAGAGAAGGTTAAGGGAGATTTCATAGAAGTGTTCATCAAAATCATGAATGGTTTTGATGAGATTAAATAAGGAGAAACTGTTTCCAGTTGCTGGAGGGTCAGTAACTAGAAGGACACAGATTGAGGAAAATTGGTAAATGAACCAGATGGGGGGATGAGGAGAATTCTTTTAACACAGTGATTTGTTGTGATCTGGAACGCGCTGCCTGAAAGGACGGTGGAAGCAGATTCAATAATAACTTTCAAAAGGGAATTTGGTGAAATATTTATAGAGAAAACACATACAGGGCAATGGGGAAAGATCGGGGGCTTGTGGGATTAATTGGATCGCTCTTTCAAAGAGCTGGCACAGGCACGATGGGCTGAATGGCCTCCTTCAGTCGTGTATCTGATTCTCGTCTCAGTCTAACTGAGCTGAGAGCAGAATGAATATTTGCAAATGACACTGAAATGGGAAGCATGTCTTCAATACAGAGATGGGGAGGCGGTGGTGTAGTGGTATTGTCAATGGACTAGTAACCCAGAGACCCAGGATAATGCTCTGCGGACATGGGTTCAAATACTAACACAGCAGAAAGTGAAATTTGAATTCAATTAATAAATCTGGAATTAAAATCTAGCCTAATGGTGCCATGACACCATTGTTGATTGTTGTAAAAACCCATCTGGTTCACTAATGTCCTTTAGGGAAGGAAATCTGCCGTCCTTACCTGGTCTGGCCTACATGTGACTCCAGACCCACAACAATGTGGTTAACTCTTACATGCCCTCTGAAATGGCCTAGCAAGTCACTCAGTTATACCTAACCGCTAAAACATCAATAAGGAATGAAACCGGACGGACCACCTGGCATCAGCCTCGGCACCGGAAACGACAACGGCAAACCCAGCCCTGTCAACCCTGCAAAGTCCTCCTTACTAACATCTGGGGCTTGTGCAAAGTTGGGAGAGCTGTCCCACAGACTGGTCAAGCAACAGCCTGACATAGTCATACTCACGGAATCATACCTTACAATGTCCCAGACACTGCCATCACCATCCCCATCCCTGGGTATGTCCTGTCCCACCGGCAGGACAGACCCAGCAGAGGTGGTGGCACAGTGGTATACAGTAGGGAGGGAGTTGCCCTGGGAGTACTCAACATCGACTCCGGACCCCATGAAGTCTCATGGCATCAGGTCAAACATGGGCAAGGTAACCTCCTACTGATTACCACCTACCGCCCTCCCTCAGCTGATGACTCAGTACTCCACCATGTTGAACACCACTTGGAGGAAGCACTGAGGGTGGCAAGAGCACAAAATGTACTCTGGGTGGGGGACTTCAATGTCCATCACCAAGAGTGGCTCGGTAGCACCACTACTGACCGAGCTGGCCGAGTCCTAAAGGACATAGCTGCCAGACTGGGTCTGCGGCAGGTGGTGAAGGAACCAACACAAGGGAAGAACATACTCGACCTCGTCCTCACCAATCTGCCTGCCACGGATGCATCTGTCCATGACAGTATTGGTAGGAGTGACCACCGTACAGTGGAGACGAAGTCCCGCCTTCACATTGAGGATACCCTCCATTGTGTTGTGTGGCACTATCACCATGCTAAATAGGATAGATTTCGAACAGATCCAGCAATGCAAAACTGGGCATCCATGAGGCGCTGTGGGCCATCAGCAGCTGCAGAATTGTACTCAACCACAATCTGTAACCTCATGGCCCGGCATATCCCCCACTCTGCCATTACCATCAAGCCGGGAGACCAACCCTGGTTCAATGAAGAGTGCAGGAGGGCATGCCAGGAGCAGCACCAGGCATACCTCAAAATGAGGTGTCAACCTGGTGAAGCTACAACACAGGACTATCTGCGTGCCAAACTGCATAAGCAGCATGCGACAGACAGAGCTAAGCGATCCCAGAACCAACAGATCAGATCGAAGCTCTGCAGTCCTGCCACATCCAGCCGTGAATGGTGGTGGACAATTAAACAACGAACTGGAGGAGGTCACTCCACAAATATCCCCATCCTCAATGATGGGGGAGCCCAGCACATCAGTGTGAAAGATAAGGCTGAAGCATTTGCAACAATCTTCAGCCAGAAGTGCCGAGTTGATGATCCATCTCGGCCTCCTCCTGAAGTCCCCAGCAACACAGATGCCAAACTTCAGCCAATTCGATTCACTCCGCATGATATCAAGAAACGACTGAAGGCACTGGATACTGCAAAAGCTATGGGCCTGACAATATTCCGGCAATAGTACTGAAGTCCTGTGCTCCAGTACTTGCCGCGCCCCTAACCAAGCTGTTCCAGTACAGCTGCAACACTGGCATTTACCCTGCAATGTGGAAAATTGCCCAGGTATGTCCTGTACACAAAAAGCAGGACAAGTCCAACCCGGCCAATTACCACCCCATCAGCCTACTCTCAATCATCAGTAAAGTGATGGAAGCTGTCATAGACAGTGCTATCAAGCGGCACTTGCTTAGCAATAACTTGCTCAGTGATGCTTAGTTTAGGTTCCGCCAGGGCCACTCAGCTCCTGACCTCATTACAGCCTTGGTTCAAACATGGACAAAAGAGCTGAACTCGAGATGAGGTGAGAGTGACTGCCCTTGACATCAAGGCAGCATTTGACTGAGTATGGCATCAAGGAGCCCTAGCAAAACTGAGGTCAATGGGAATCGGGGGAAAACGCTCCGCTGGTTGGCGTCATAACATTTAAGAAGTATTTAGATGAGCACTTGAAACGCCATAGCATACAGGGCTACGGGCCAAGTGCAGGAATATGGGATTAGAATAGTTGGGTGCTGTATGGCTGGCACAGACACGATGGGCCGAAGGGCCTGTTTCTGTGCTGTCTAACTCTATGACTCTCTACCTAGCACAAAGGAAGATGGTTGTGGTTATTGTAGGTCAATCATCTCAGCTCCAGGACATCACTGCAGGAGTTCCTAGGCCCAACCATCTTCAGCTGCTTCATCAGTGACTTTCCTTCAATCATAAGGTCAGAAGTGGGGATGTTCGCTGATGATTGCACAATGTTCAGCACCATTCGTGACTCCTCAGATACTGAAGCAGTCTGTGTAGAAATGCAGCAAGACTTGGACAATATCCAGGCTTGGGCTGATGTGTGGCACGAATGTTACTTCCACTTAAGTGCCAGGCAATAGCCATCTCAAACAAGAGAGAATCCAACCATCTCCCCTTGACATTCAATGGCATTAAGATCGCTGAATCTCCCACTATCAACATCCTGGGGGGTTACCATTGACCAAAAACTGAACTGGAGTAGCCATATAAATACCATGGTTACAGGAGTAGGTCAGAGGCTAGGAATCCTGTGGCAAGTAAGTCACCTCCTGACTCCCCAAAGCCTGTCCACCATCTACAAGGCACAAGTCAGGAGTGTGATGGAATACTCTTCACTTGCCTGGATGGGTGCAGCTCCAACAACACTCAAGAAGCTCGACACCATCCAGGACAAAGCAGCCCCCTTGATTGGCACCCCATCCACAAACATTCACTCCCTCCACCATCAACGCACAGTGGCAGCAGTGTGTACCATCTACAAGATGCACTGCAGCAATGCACCAAGGCTCCTTAGACAGCACCTTCCAAACCCGCGACCTCTACCAACTAGAAGGACAAGGGCAGCAGATGCATGGGAACACCACCACCTGCAAGTTCCCCTCCAAGTCACACACCATCCTGACTTGGAACTATATCACCGTTCCTTCACTGTCGCTGGGTCAAAATCCTGGAACTCCCTTCCTAACAGCACTGTGGGTGTACCGACCCAACATGGACTGCAGCGGTTCAAGAAGGCAGCTCACCACCACCTTCTCAAGGGCAATTAGGGACGGGAAATAAATGCTGATCTGGACAGCGATGCCCACATCCCATGAATGAGTAATAAAAAAAGGGGCAGATAGATGTCTGACTAATGTGTGCTGATGTAATTTGGGAAAATGAATATTAAGAACGACGATATGATCCTATCCTAATCAAACATTTGCTCTCCTCCAGGCTGCCGGTGCCCCCAGGGCTTTTTCCTTCTGGATGGGAGCTGTGTGAATAGCACAATGTGTCCCTGTTATTGGAGGACTGAGATTTATCAACCTGGAGAAGTTATCCGTATCAACAACTGCAGCCACTGGTAACCACATCCTCCAATCAGAGCTGTCCTTTAGCCAGCCAACCAATCAGGGCCTTCCCTGGCCAGCCAACCAATCAGGGCCATCCTCTGGCCAGCTAACCAGTCAGGGCCATCCTCTAGCCAGTCACCCAATCAGGGCCGTCCTCTAGCCAGCCAACCAATCAGGGCCATCCTCTAGCCAGTCACCCAATCAGGGCTGCCCTCCAACCAGCTTTTACAAAATGAAGGAAACACAGGAATATCCGCGAGCCTCCAGCCCCCAATCCTTCCAATATCCACCCAATTCCTCTTGAAACTGATCAGAAAATTAAAAGACCATGGGATCCAAGAGAAAGTGGCAAGTTGGATCCAGAATTGGCTCAGAGGCAAGAAGCAAAGGGTAATGGTTGATGGGTGCTTTTGTGATTGGAAGGCTTTTTCCAGTGGGGTTCCACAGGGCTCAGCATTGGGTCCCTTGCATTTTGTGTTATATATCAATGATGTAGACTTAAATGTAGGGAACATGATTAAGATATTTGCAGATGATATGAAAATTGGCCATCTGGTTGATAGTGAGGACAGAGAGTCCCAGAGATTGTCTATCAACACCTTCCCTTTGGTTATCTCTTACCCCACTCCCGCTTTACTTGCTTAAAACCTTTTACATTTCTAATATTTTTCAGTTCTGATGAAAGGTCACTGACCTGAAACGTTAACTCTGCTTCTCTCTCCACAGATGCTGCCTGACCTGCTATTTCCATTATTTCTTGTTTTTATTTCAGATTTCCTGCATCCACAGTATTTTGCTTTTATTAAACAGAGGGTAGAACTGTTTCCTAGACTGAGGTTGTGGATGCAGAGAAACAGGCAATAAAAATCAGGATCACCACAGGAAATAAAGGTTTGCGCAGAATCATTACCTCTGGTTTATCTGATGCTGACCAGGATTATCCATCAAAGCTATGGGAAACATTAGAAAGTCAGTTTAGGATGAAAGTTAATTTTGGAGTATACCGCCTGGAACTCATGTGGTGTAGACAGAAAACCAACAAGAGCTTGGATGACTTCATTTACCGATGCAGAAAGAAATCAAAAGAATGAGACTTCTCTGATACTGAACTCTCAGAACGAACTCTGGAGTTGGTGATCATCCCCCCTCCTATTGAGGTGTTCCAGAAAGACCTCCTGGAAAAGATGAAGGGACATGGCGTGGTGCGTATGCTACAGGACGGAAGCAGATACAAGGAAATTATCGCAGGGGGACAGTGTCTGCAAGCCTTAGGGTCTGAAACACCTGTCAATACAATATCCAAGGCACCCAGGTGGAAGAAGGTATGCAGTAACTGGGCTCTCCCACCAACCGCGTAGATGGCCAGCATATGCAGACATGTGCAAGGCATGCGAGCTTAGAGGGCATTGGGACAAATTTTGCAGAATGTCCAGTAGCAGAAACACAAGGAGAAGCTAGAATGGGTGGTGCTCAAACTGCAGAAATACGCCACCCAGAGGCGAAGGATGGTGAGACACTTCCAGGCATCTCCAAGGGCATAGACCCATCCACAAAATGGGGGAACATCTGACCAAAATGGATGAGGAGGATTGAGATGAAGACACTACAGGTGAACAGCTGTTTCACATGATCACCTTAGCAGAACAGGTTCATTCTGTTAACAAAGTGGAAGCTTTTGCCCCACTCCAGATTGTCTGCCCCAATAAGTCTGGGGGGATGGTATCGACTGAGAATGAAGATTAACACTGGTGCAAGTGCCAACATTCTACCTTCTGCATTCTCAAGGAATTATACCACAAGGGTGAAGCTGACGGCATACAATGACTCAACAATAAAGTGCCTGGGTTCCCTAGACCTGAAATGCAGGTTCAAAGAGTCAACATGGTCTACTCAGATATTCTACATAGTGGATGTGTCAGGGCCAGCAGTAGCAGGGTTACTGGTGTGCAATGAACTTAACAGGGTCATCATTCATGAGCTGAGCCAGTCAGAAAACCACAGCAGTCAAAGCAGGTGCAGACCCATTGGATTGGTACAAGACCTCCAGAGGTTGTAACCAGACCGGTTTGACGCAGTTGGGAATTTCCATGGAGACACAGTCCTACAGCTTAAAGAAGGTCCAACGCTGTCAACTGACCCAAAGACTTGCAGGTTGATAGGTAAATTGGCCATTATAAATTGCCCCTAGTGTAGGTAGGTGGTAGGGGAATTGAGAGAAGGTGGGTATGTGGTAGGAATATGGGATTGCTGTAGGATTAGTATAAATGGGTGGTTGATGGTCGGCACAGACTCGGTGGGCCGAAGGGCCTGTTTCAGTGCTGTATCTCAAAATAAAAAGAAAAAAGAAAAAAAGAAAATGTAATGTGCACATTGGAGAAAAGTTAAAGATAGAAATGGATGCCATGGAAAAAACAAGGCATCATTCAATGAGTGCAACATCACATGGACTGCTGCAGTTCTCACTACTGCAATCAAGAGGATATTCAATTCCACTATGTATAGACCCAAGGAGGCTAAACAAAGCCTTCGAGAGATGTTCTCAGACAATACCAATGAAAGAAGAGTTAAACCTGGAGTGAAACATTTCTCCAAATTAGATGCAAAAATGGATATTGGTCCTTACACCTGTCAAAAGAGTCGCCAGAGGGAATAATACATAGAACATACAGCACAGAACAGGCCCTTCGGCCCACAATGTTGTGCCGATCCTTTGTCCTCTGTCAAGGACAATTTAATCTATACCCCATCATTCTCCTTTATCCATATACCTATCCAAAAGCCTTTTGAAAGTCCCTAAAGTTTCTGACTCAACAACTTCCCCGGGCAAGGCATTCCATGCCTCGACCACTCTCTGGGTAAAGAACCTTCCCCTGACATCCCCCTTATATCTCCCACCCTTCACCTTAAATTTATGACCCCTTGTAACGCTTTGCTCCACCCGGGGAAAAAGTTTCTGACTGTCTACCCTATCTATTCCCCTGATCATCTTATAAACCTCTATCATGTCACCCCTCATCCTTCTCCTTTCTAATGAGAAGAGGCCTAGAATGTTCAGCCTTTCCTCGTAAGACTTATTCTCCATTCCAGGCAACATCCTGGTAAATCTCCTCTGCACCCTCTCCAAGGCTTCCACATCCTTCCTAAAATGAGGCGACCAGAACTGCACACAGTACTCCAAATGAGGCCTTACCAAGGTCCTGTACAGCTGCATCATCACCTCACGGCTCTTAAATTCAATCCCTCTGCTAATGAACGCTAACACCCCATATGCCTTCTTCACAGCCCTATCCACTTGAGTTGCAACTTTCAATGATCTATGCACATAGACCCCAAGGTCTCTCTGCTCCTCCACATGCCCAAGAACCCTACCGTTAACCCAGTATTTTGCATTCATGTTTGTCCTTCCAAAATGGACGACCTCACACTTTTCAGGGTTAAACTCCATCTGCCACTTTTCAGCCCAGCACTGCAACCTATCCAAGTCCCTTTGCAGACGACAATAGCCCTCCTCGGTATCCACAACTCCACCAACCTTTGTATCATCTGCAAATTTACTGACCCACCCTTCGACTTCCTCATCCAAGTCGTTAATAAAAATCACAAACAGGAGAGGACCCAGAACTGATCCCTGTGGCACGCCACTGGTAACTGGGCTCCAGGCTGAGTATTTACCATCTAAGACCACTCTCTGCCTTCTATCAGTTAGCCAATTCTTAATCCAACTGGCCACATTCCCCACTATCCCATGCCTCCTGACTTTCTCCATAAGTCTACCATGGGGGACCTTATCAAATGCCTTACTAAAATCCATGTACACCACATCCACTGGTTTACCCTCATCCACTTGCTTGGTCACCTGCTCAAAGAATTCAATCAGGCTTGTGAGGCAAGACCTACCCCTCACAAAACCGTGCTGACTGTCCCGAATCAAGCAGTGTCTTTCCAGATGCTCATAAATCCTATCCCTCAGCACCTTTTCCATCAACTTGCCTGCCACCGAAGTAAGACTAACTGGCCTGTAATTCCCAGGGTTGTTCCTATTCCCTTTCTTGAACAGGGGCACAACATTTGCCACCCTCCAATCACCTGGTACCACCCCCGTCAGCAGAGAAGATGAAAAGATCATTGCCAGCGGCTCTGCAATTTCATCCCTTGCTTCCCATAACATCCTTGGATATACCCCGTCAGGCCCGGGAGACTTGTCTATCTTCAAGTTATTCAAAAACCCCAACACATCTTCCCTCCTAACGAGCACTTCCTCGAGCTTACCAGTCTGTTTCACACCGTCCTCTTCAGTAATACACCCCTTCTCATTCGTAAATACCGAAGAGAAGTACTCATTCAAAACCTCACTTATCTCTTCCGGCTCAACACACAGTCTCCCGCTATTGTCCTTGACCGGACCTATGGTCCCCCTAGTCATCCTCATATTTCTGACATACGCGTAAAAGGCCTTGGGGTTTTCTTTTATCCTACCCGCCAAGCATTTTTCATGCCCTCTCTTAGCTCTCCTAATCCCTTTCTTCAGATCCTTCCTGGCCATCTTGTATCCCTCCAGAGCTATGCCTGTGCCCTTTTTCCTCAACTTTATATACGCATCCTTCTTCTTCCTAACAAGACTCTCAACCTCTCTTGTCAACCACGGTTCCCTCACATGACCATCCCTTCCCTGTCTGACAGGGACATGCTTATCAATGGCCCCTACTATCTGCTCCTTGAAAAAGTTCCACATTTCGACCGTGCCCTTCCCTGCCAGCATATGCTCCCAACTTATGCTCCTCAGTTCCTGCCTGACAGCATCATATCTACCCTTCCCCCAATTGTAAACCTTGCCCTGTTGCACATACCTATCCCTCTCCATTACCACAGTGAATGCTACAGAATTGTGATCACTATCTCCAAAGTGCTCGCCCACCAACAGCTCTATCACTTGCCCTGGTTCATTACCTAGTACCAAATCCAATATTGCCTCCCCTCTGGTCGGGCAGTCTACATACTGAGTCAGAAAAGCTTCCTGGACATACTGCACAAACACTACCCCATCCAAACTATTCGATCTAAAGAGTTGCCAATCAATATTTGGGAAGTTGAAATCCCCCATAATTACTACCCTGTGACTTCTGCTCCTTTCCAAAATCTGTTTCCCAATCTGCTCTTCCACCTCCCTGCTGCTATTGGGGGGCCTATAGAAAACTCCCATCAAGGTGACTGCTCCTTTCCTGTTCCTGACCTCAACCCACAGTGCCTCAGTCGGCAGATCCTCCTCGAAAATTCTTTCAGCAGTTGTTACACTATTTCTAACTAACAATGCCACCCCCCCACCTCTTTTACCACCATTCCTAATCTTATGAAAACATCTATAACCAGGTACCTCCAAAAACCATTCCTCCCCCTCACCTATCCACGTTTCAGTGATGGCCACAACATCGTAGTCCCAAGTGCCCATCCACGCCTTCAATTCACTCACCTTATTCCTGATGCTTCTTGCGTTGAAGTATACGCACTTTAACCCTTCTCCGTGCCCATCTGTCCTCTGTGACAGTGCTACCTTCCCCAATACCTCACTACACTCTTTGTCTTTCTGAGTGGACCCACTGGTCCCTGGATTACAAGTCCGGTTCCCATCCCCCTCCCAAACTAGTTTAAACCCTCCCGAACAGTACTAGCAAACCTCCCTCCCAGGATATTGGTGCCCCTCTGGTTCAGATGCAGCCCGTCCTGTTTGAACAGGTCCCATCTTCCCCAGAATGCAGTCCAATTATCCAAGAACTGGAAGCCCTCCCTCCTACACCATTCCTGCAGCCACGTGTTCAGCTGTGCTCTCTCCCTATTCCTAGCCTCACTATCACGTGGCGCCGGCAACAAACCAGAGATAACAACTCTGTCCGTCCGAGCTTTCAGCTTCCAGCCTAACTCCCTAAACTCACTTCTAACATCTGTGCCACCCTTCCTTCCTACGTCGTTGGTGCCAATGTGCACCACGACCTCTGGCTGCTCCCCCTCCCCTTTAAGGATCCTGAAGACGCGATCACAAACATCACGGACCCTGGCACCAGGGAGGCAACAAACCATCCGTGCGTCTCGCCTGCGCCCACAGAACCGCCTGTCCGTACTCCTCACCATCGAGTCCCCGATGACTAGTGCTCTCCCATTCTCCCTCCTTCCCTTCTGAGCCACAGTGCAGGACCCCGTGCCAGAGGCCCGGTCACTGCAGCCTGCCCCCAATAGGCCGTCCCCCCCAACAGTATCTAAAACTGTATACTTGTTGTTGAGGGGAACGACCACAGGAGATCCCTGCACTGACCTCTTCCCACCTCTTACTGTTACCCAGCTGCCTTTGATTTGTGGAGTAACGACCTCCGTGTAGCTTCTATCTATCAACCCCTCAGCTTCCCGAATGATCCTCAGTTCATCCAGCTCCAGCTCCAATTCCCTAACACGGTCTGATAGGAGCTGGAGACGGATGCACTTCCAGCAGGTGAAGTCGGCAGGGCCACCGGAGGTTTCCCTCACCTCGAACATTCTGCAGGAGGAGCAATACACTACACTGGCTGCCATTTCTTTTATTCAATTACCCCTTAGTTAAGTACAACTATAGATATTAACAAAAACAGTAAATAGCTTACCTGCTCAGTCCTTTTTGGTTAGAGGAGGAGGGTAAAAAGGGTCTTATTATTATGTTAGAGGAGGAGGATGGGTGGGAGACACTACATGTGTAGTGGCTCGGGTTTACTCAGCTCCGCACCTTTAAGGAAAATACCTACCCAGGAGTCCTCGCTGCCGACCAGCTTCCGGTTCCTCCGGCGCCAAAAGAAACTCAAAGACAAGGAAAACAGTAAGTAAAACAGTAAGTACTTACTTTTAAAACACAGCTCCTGATGCCTTCACTCACCCACCGAAGAGTCGCTACCTTCTCCTGCTGCTCCGCCGGGAAATAATGTTCAGAACTCCCTTTGACAGGTCCTGTTTCTTCTGTTTACTGTTCGGTCTGTTGGTCAGCCAGGATATAGTCCAACAGCACATGGACCAGAGAACGGAACAAGTCCCAGGGTGTGTGTGTATTGTGGATGACATCACCATAGTAGGATGTACAGAAGAAGAGCATGACAGAAACGTGATGGAGATGTGAAGGTTTGATTTTCAACAGCAAAAAGTCCTCCATTACGGTCGATCGCAGAATTCTTTTTGGTGCCATGTAGTCAAGTTCAGGTATCTGCCAGGATCCTGGGAATATCGAAGACATCCAGCTAATGCTGACACTACAGGACAAGGATGACCCACAAAGGTGTCTAGGCCCATTCAACATCCAGAAGAACATAAGAAATAGGAGCAGGAGTAGGCCATTCAGCCCCTCAAGCCTGTCCCGCCATTCAATAAGATCATGGCTGATCTGTCCCAGGCCTCAACTTCTCTTTCGGGACTGCTCCGCCTAACCCTCGATTCCCCAAGATTTCAAAAATCTATCTGCCTCCTCCTTAAATACATTTAGTGATCTAGACTCCACAACTCTCTGAGGTAGAGAATTCCAGAGATTCACCACCCTCTGAGAGAAGAAATTCCTTTGCATCTCAGTTTTAAATGTGTGCCCCCTTATTCTGTAACTATGTCCCCTACTTCGAGATTCCCCCACTAGTGGAAACATCTTCTCAACATCTACCCTGTCGAGCCCCCTTAAAATATTATATGTTCCAATAAGATCACCCCTCATTCTTCTAAACTCCAATGAATAAAGGCCTAACCTGTTTAGCCGTTCTTGATAAAACAACCCCTTCATCCCAGGAATCAGCCTCGTTAACCTTTTCTGAACAGCCTCCAATGCCAGTATATCCTTCCTTAAATACGGGGGAAAAAACTGTACGCAGTACTCCAGGTGTGGCGTCACCAACACCCTGTACAGTTGTAACAAGACTTCCCTATTTTTAAACTCTAACCCCCGAGCAATAAAGGCCAAAATTCCATTTGCCTTCCTAATTACTTGCTGCACCTGCATGCTAACTTTTTGTGTTTCATGTACAAGAACACCCAGATCCCTCTGTACTGCAGTATTTTGTAGTCTTTCTCCATCTCAATAATAATCTGCCTTTTTATTCTTCCTACCAAAGTGAATGACCTCACACTTTTCCACATTGAACACCATCTGCTAAGTTTTTGCCCACTCACTTAACCTATCTCTATCCCTTTGCAGATTCTTTGTGTCCTCATCACTACATGCCCTCCCACCGATTTTTGTATCATCTGCAAATCTGGATACACTACACTCTGTCCCTTCCTCCAAGTCATTAACATAGTTAATAAATAGTTGAGGCCCTCGGACCGATCCTTGTGGCATCCCACTGGTTACGGCTATCCAACCTGAAAAAGACCCATTGATCCCGACTCTCTGCCTTCTGTGTGTTAGCCAATCCTCAAGCCATGCCAGCACATTACCCCCAATACCCTGAGCTCTTATTTTGTGCAATAACCTTTTATGTGGCAGCTTATCAAACACCTTCTGAAAATCCAAATGCACTACATCTACTCTACTTGTTATATTCTCAAAGAACTCTAACAAATTTGTCAAACATGATTTCCCTTTCATAAAACCATGTTGACTCTGTTTGATTTCATTATGTTTTTCTCAATGTCCTGCTATTTCTTCCTTAATAATGGACTCTAGCATTTTTACAATGACTGATATTAAGCTAACTGGTCTATAGTTTCCTGCTTTCTGTCTCCCTCCTTTCTTGAATAGGGGTGTCACATTAGCGGTTTTCCAATCCGTTGGTACACTCCTGGAATCCAGTGAGTTTTGGTATATTCTGATCAATGCCTCCACTATCTCTGCAGCCACTTCTTTTAAAACCCTTGGATGAAGGCCATCAGGTTCTGGCGACTTGTCTGCCTTTAGTCCCATCAGTTTGTCCAGCACCTTTTCTCTCGTGATAGAGATTGTTACAAGTTCCTCCCTCCCATTTACACCTTGCTCATCTATTATTGTTGGGGTGTTTATAGGTCCTCCACCGTGAAGACCAATGCAAAATATTGGTTTAAATTATCTGCCATTTCCCTGTTCCCTGTTATTAATTCCCCAGTCTCATCCTCTAAGGGTCCCACAGTTACTTTAGCTACTCTCTTCCTTTTAATAAACCCGGAGAAGCTCTTACTGTTTATTTTTATATTTCTTGCCAATTTACTCTCATAATCAATTTTCTCCCTCTTTATCAGTTTTTTAGTCATCCGCTTTTGCCGATTTGGACACCTTTGTTTTTGATTTGATACTCTCCTTAACTTCCTTTGTTATCCATGGGTGGTTCATCATTCTCTTCGAGTCCTTCCTTCTGACTGGAATAAATATTTGCTGAAAAGTCTGCCACTGCTCATCTACTGACTTCCCCTGTAGTCTATTCCCAGCCCGCTTTAGACAACTCTTTCTTCATACCTCTGTAATTGCCCTTGTTTAAGTTGAAGACACTGGTTTGAGACCCGAGTTGCTCACCCTCAAACTGAATTTGAAATTCTCCCGTGTTATGACCACTTCCCCCTAGTGGATCCTTAACTACGATATCTCTTATTAATTCTACCTCATGATACAATACCAAATCTAAAATAGCCTGTTCCCTGATAGGTTCTGCAACGTATTGTTCTAAGTATCCTTGCTGCTTTCACACTGAGCTTCTCGGAGAAGGCATCTCTACTAAGAGAATTGCTGAAGAAAGACATGCCATTCCTGTGGCAGGACAATCACCAACATGCATTTAATGCATTGAAACAAGCACTGTCAGCCGAGTCATGTCTTCAATACAATGACCATTGGAAGGCAACAACATTAGAAGTGGATGCATCACAGAAAGGTCTAGGTGCATGTCTTCTTCAAGACAGCAAGCCTTTCACACTTGGTTCCAAAAGTCTGTTGCTATCACAAGCAAATTACCTCAATATTGAACAAGAAACCCTTTCTCTTGTCTTCAGGATCACCAGGTGCCACACATACTCATTCAGGAAAGAGTTCACAGTTGAGATAGATCATGAGCCACGGGAGATGATCTGGGGAAAACTGTTCACGACTGTACTGCCTCGATTCCAGAGGCACGACTGTACCGCCTCGACTCCAGAGGCACGACTGTACCGCCTCGACTCCAGAGGCACGACTGTACCGCCTCGACTCCAGCGGCACGACTGTACCGCCTCGACTCCAGCGGCACGACTGTACCGCCTCGACTCCAAAGGCACGACTGTACCGCCTTGACTCCAGAGGCGGCACGACTGCACTCCCTCAACTCCAGAGGTTACTCATCAAGATTCAGGGCTATAACTGTGATGTCAGATACAAACCCGGTAATCAGATGATCCAATTGGACACTCTTAAGTAAACTGGCCAACCCTGGGAAGGTGTGAGATATATCATTCGACTTCCAGGTAAACGAAGCCTGTGCAGGTTTGGAGGATGTCTACAAAGTAGATCTCATGTGCTTCATTGAAAATAAGAGGGAGGAACTCCACAGGGAGACTTCTCAAGACCCCAAACCACAAGCTCTGGCAAATTGTTGCAGAGGGTTGGCCCGAAATCATTCAGGAGATCCCTACAGATCTCAGAATGTATTGGCCATACAGAGACAAATCTACTGATTCATTGGAGTACTATTCAAAGGATGCCAAGTACTCCCAGTGACATTTCAGTCTGACATCCTTGCACACCTCCACCAAGGACACATGGGAATAGAAAGAACGAGATGATTCATATGCAGGTCAGTATTCTGATCCAGCATCAGCAAGGACATTGACCAGATGGTGAGATCTTGTGAGCTATGTCAGGAATACTGGGCTAGTCAACACAAAGAGCCTCTCCAACTGCATGACAAACCGTCATCATCATGGACCAAGATAGAAACCGACCTGTGCTCTGTGGGCAGAGAAGACTATCTGCTAGTGAATGACTATCACTCCAAATTTCTTATTGTGCAGAAGCTTTGAGTCACAGAGTCATAGAGTCGTACAGCATAGAAACAGGCCCTTCGGCCCACCGCGTCCATGCCGACCATAATGCCGATTCTATACTAATCCCACCTGCCTGCATTAATTCCATATCCCTCTATGCCTTTCTCATTCAAGTATCTGTCCAGATGCCTCTTAAATGTTGCAACTGTTTCTGCCTCCACCACCTCCTCAGGCAGCTCATTCCAGATACCCACTATTCTTTGTGTGAAAAATTTACCCCTTTGATCCCCCTCTCTCTCACCTTAAATCTATGCCCTCTAGTATTTATTTATTTATTTAGAGATACAGCACTAAAACAGGCCCTACGGCCCACCGAGTCTGTGCCGACCAACAACCACCCATTTATACCATATAATACCATATTCCCTACCATCTACCTACACTAGGGGCAATTTACAATGGCCAATTTACCTATCAACCTGCAAGTCTTTGGCTGTGAGAGGAAACCGGAGCTCCCGGCGGAAACCCACGCAGACACAGGGAGAACTTGCAAACTCTGCACAGGCAGCACCCAGAATTGAACCCAGGTCCCTGGAGCTGTGAGGCTGCGGTGTTAACCACTGCGCCACTGTGCCGCCCCTACCATGGGAAACAGACTCTGGCTATCTACCCTATCTATACCTCTCATAATTTTATATACCTCTATCATGTCCCCTCTCAGCTTCCTTCGCTCCAGGGAAAATAGACCCAGCCTATTCAATCTCTCTTTATAACTCGAGCCCTCCAAACCAGGCAACATCCTTGTGAATCTTTTCTGCACCCTTTCTAGCTTAATCACATCATTCCTGTAGTGCGGAGACAAGAACTGCACACAGTACTCCAAATGCGGCCTAACCAACGTTATGTACAACTGTAACATGACGTCCCAATTCTTGTACTCAATGCCTCGGCCGATGAAGGCAAGCATGCCATACGCCTTCTTCACCACCCTGTCTACCTGTGTTGCCACTTTCAGGGAACTATGTCCTTGCACCCCAAGGTCTCTCTGCTCAACAACACTCCCCAGGGCCCTGCCATTCACAGTATATGTCCTACCCTGGTTTAACTTGCCAAAATGCATAATTTCACACTTGTCTGCATTAAATTCCATTAGAGTTATAGAGTCATAGAGTTATACAGAACAGAAACAGGCCCTTTGGCTCATCGTATCTGTGCCAACCATCAAGCACTATTCTAATCCCATTTTCCATCACTTGGCCCACAGCCTTGTATGCTGTGACGTTTCACCAAGGGGTGCCTCCACCACCCCTTCAGGCATTGCATTCCAGATTCCAACCACCCTCTGGGTGAAATGTTTTTCTCCAAATCCCCTCCGAACCTCCTTCCCCTTACTTTAAATCTATGCCCTCTGGTTATTGACACCTCCACTAAGGGAAAAGATTTCTTCCTATCTATCCTATCAATGTCCCTCATAATTTTGTATACCTCAATCATGTCCCCCCCCCTCATCCTTCTCTGCTCTAAGGAAAACAACCCTAGCCTTTTCAGTCTCACTTCATAGCTGAAATGCTCCAGCCCAGGCAACATCCTGGTGAATCTCCTCTGCACCCTCTCCAGTGCAATCACATCCTTCCTATAGTGTGGTGACCAGAACTGTACACAGTACTCCAGCTGTGGCCTAACTAGTGTTTTATACAGCTCCATCATAACCTCCCTGCTCTCATATTCTATGCCTCAGCTAATAAAGGCAAGTATCCCAGATGCCTTTCTAACCACCTTATCTACCTGTGTTGCTGCCTTCAGTGATCTATAGACAAGTACACCAAGGTCCCTCTGACCCTCTGTACTTCCTAGGGTCCTACCATCCATTGTATATTCCCTTGCCTTGTTAGTCCTCCCAAAATGCATCACCTCACACTTCTCAGGATTAAATTCCATTATCCACTGCTCCGCCCATCTTACCAGCCCATCTATATCGTCCTGTAATCTAAGGCTTTCCTCCTCACTATTTACAACACCACCAATTTTCGTGTCATCTGCGAGCTTACTGATCATACCTCCGATATTCATGTCTAAATCATTAATGTACACTACAAACAGCAAGGTTCCCAGCACCGATCCCTGTGGTACACCACTGGTCACAGGCTTCCAATTGCAGAAACAGTCCTCGACCATCACCCTCTGCCTCCTGCCACAAAGCCAATTTTGGATCCACTTTGCCAAATTGCCCTGGATCCCATGGGCTCTTACCTTCTTAACCAATCTCCCACGTGGGATCTTATCAAAAGCCTTACTGAAGTCCATGTAGACTACATCAACTGCTTTCCCCTCATCTACACATCTAGTCACCGCCTCGAAAAATTCAATCAAGTTTGTTAGACACGATCTCCCCCTGACAAAACCATGCTGACTATCCCTCATTAATCCCTGCCTCTCCAAGTGGAGATTAATCCTATCCCTCAGAAGTTTTTCCACTGGTTTCCTCACCACTGATGTTGGACTCACCGGCCTGTAATTACCTGGTTTATCCCTACTACCCTTCTTGAATAATGGCATCACATTCGCTGTCCTCCAGTCCTTTGGTACCTCTCCTGTGGCCAGAGAGGATTTGAAGTTCAGGAGCGATCCAGGTTTGGAAAATGCCCGATAAAAAATATAGCTGATCAGATAAATCAGTATTTGGGAGAATCGTGCTTCTGTTACAGTGAAGAATAATCCAGAGAATTTTTCCTGTTACAGAGGCACGATTCTCCCGAATACTGATTTATCTGATCAGCTATATTCTTCATCGGGCATTTTCCAAACCTGGATCTGGCCAAGGTAGACTTGAAAGAGTTACTTGTCGGGAAATCTACAGAAGAGCAGTGGGGGGCATTCAAAAAGGAAATGGGGAGGGTACAGGCCCAACATGATCCCTCTAGGCTAATAGGTAGGAGCAACAAGCCCAGAGAACCATGGATGACCAGAAACATTCAGGGTACGATGAGAAGGAAAAGAGAGGCTTTTAGCAAATACAAGGAGAGCAAATCAACGGAAGCATTAGTGGAGTACAGAAAGTGTAGGATGGAGCTTAAGAAAGCAATTAGGAGAGCAAAGGGGATATGAGAAAGCTCTGGCTGGTAAAAGTAGGGAAAATCCCAAGATATTCCATAAGTATATCAATGGGAAGAGGATAACCAGGGAAAGAGTATGACTCATTAGGGACCAAGGGCGAAATCTGTGGGTGGAGCCAGAGGACATTGGTAGGGTGTTGAATGAATACTTCACATCTGTCTTCACCCAAGAGAATGAGGATTTAGATATGGAACTCAGAGAGAGAGATTGTGAGGTTCTTGAGCAAATTGTCAAAGGGAGTGACAAGGTATTGGAGGTTTTGGAAGGCTTAAAAGTGGACAAATCTCCAGGTCTGGACGATTTGTATCCCAGGATGCTGTGAGAGGCGAGGGTGGAGATTGCAGGGGCTCTGACCCTAATTTTTAATTCCTCTCTGGCCACAGGGGAGGTGCCAGAAGACTGGAGAACAGCTAATGTGGTCCCACAATTTAGGAAAGGTTGTAGAGATAAGCCAGGGAACTACAGACCAGTTAGTCTCACGTCAGTGGTAGGGAAACTATTGGAGAAAATTCTGAAGGAGAGAATCCATCTCCACTTGGAGAGGCAAAATTTGATTAGGAATAGTCAGCATGGCTTTGTCAGAGGGAGGTCATGCCTAACAAATTTGATTGAATTTTTTGGAGCGTGTGACCAGGTGTGTAGATGAGGGTAGTGCAGTTGATGTAGTTTACATGGATTTCAGCAAAGCCTTTGACAAGGTCCCACATGGGAGACTTATCAAGAAAGCAAATGCACATGGGATACAGGGTAACTTGATAAGGTGTATTCAAAATTGGCTTAGCTGTAGGAGACAGAGAGTGATGACAGACGGCTGTTTTAGTGACTGGAAGCCAGTGTCCAGTGGCGTACCACAGGGATCTGTGCTGGGTCCCCTATTGTTTGTCATTTATATAAATGACATAGATGACTATGTGGGGGGTAGGATCAGTAAGTTCGCGGATGACACAAAGATTGGCCGAGTGATTAACAGTGAGGTGGAGTGTCTTAGGTTACAGGAAGATATAGACGGGATGGTCAAATGGGCAGAAAAGTGGCAGATGGAATTTAACGCTGAAAAGTGTGAGGTGATACACTTGGAAGGAGTAATGTGACATGGAAGTATTCAATGAATGGCCTGACACTGGGAAGTTCCGAGAAACAAAGGGACCTTGGCGTGTTTGTCCATAGATCTCTGAAGGTAGAAGGGCAGGTTAATAGGGTGGTGAAAAAGACATCTGGGACACTTGCCTTTATCAATCGAGGCATAGATTACAGAAGCAGGGAGGTCATGTTGGAGTTGTACAGAACTTTGGTAAGGCCACAGCTGGAGTACTGTGTGCAATTCTGGTCGCCACATTATAGGAAGGATGTGATTGCACTGGAGGGGCTGCAGAGGCGATTCACCAGGATGTTGCCTGGGATGGAACATTTCAGCTATGAAGAGAGGTTGGATAGGCTTGTTTTCGCTGGAACAGAGAAGACTGAGGGGTGACCTGATTGAGGTGTACAAGATTATGAGGGGCATGGACAGGGTGGATAGGGAGCAGCTGTTCCCCTTAGTTGAAGGGTCAGTTATGAGGGGACACAAGTTTAAGGTGAGGGGCAGGAGGTTTAAGGGGGATTTGATGAAGAACTTTTTTACCCAGAGGGTGGTGACGGTCTGGAATGCCCTGCCTGGGAGGGTGGTAGAGGCAGGTTGCCTCACATCCTTTAAAAAGTACCTGGATGAGCACTTGGCACGTCATAACATTCAAGGCTATGGGCCAAGTGCTGGCAAATGGGATTAGGTAGACAGGTCAGGTGTCTTTAATGCATCAGTGCAGACTCGATGGGCCGAAGGGCCTCTTCTGCACTGTATTATTCTGTGATTTCCTCTTTGAATGACTCCCACTGGTCTGATGTAGACTTTCCTATAAGTAGCTGCTCCCAGTCCACTTTGGCCAGTTCCTATTTTATCATATTGAAATCGGCCTTCCCCCAATTCAGTACCTTTATTTCTTTGTCCTTTTCCATAACTACCTTAAATCTTACAGAGTTATGGTCACTATCCCCGAAATGTTCCCCCATTGACACTTCTACCACTTGTCCGGCTTCATTCCCGAGGATTAGGTCCAGTACTGCCCATTCGCTTGTAGGACTTTCTATGTGCTAGCTCAAAAAGCTCTCCTGTATGCATTTTAAGAATTCCACCATCTTTAAGCCTTTTGCACTAAGACTATCTCAGTTGATATTGGAGAAGTTGAAATCCACTGCAATTATTACCCTATTATTTTTGCACCTCTCTGAGATTTGCCTACATATCTGCTCCTCTATCTCTCCCTGGCTGTTTGGCGGCCTGTAGTACACTCCCAGCCAAGTGATTGCCCCCTTTCTGTTTTTAAGTTCTACCCATATGGCCTCATTTGAAGAACCTTCTAAGATCTCATCCCTCTTCATGGGCTGATGTGTGATTTGATCTTTTGTTCACAGCGTCTGTCAGCACGGCCTCCTTTCCTGTGATGATTCTCTTTGTCCCATTGACTGTGGTTGGTCAGCGTGGTCGCCATGGACACCGTGTCACCCTAGGTGCGGTGTTGGATTTCAGGAGCGATACAGGTTTGGAAAATGCTCGATAAAAAATATAGTTGATCAGATTAATCAGCATTTGGGAGAATCGTGCCTCTTTTACAGTGAAGAATAATCCAGAGAATTTTTCATTTCTCGTTCATGGCCAGGCCAGTATTTATTGCCCATCCTTAATTGCCCTTGAGAAGGTGATGGTAAGCTGCCTTCTTGACCCATTGCAGTCTGTGCTGTGTAGGTAATCCACAAATGATCTAGAGGCAATAACGGAAATGTGCCTTAAAAATAGTGTGGACTGGACACTTAATATTCAGGCATAAAAAGTGTTCAGAAAAGTTAGGGAAGGAACAAAGGGAGATGGGGTGGCAGTACTGATTAGGGAAGACATTGTAGTGTTGGAATGAGAGGATGTTCTTGAGGGACAAAGAGAGAATCCATTTGGTTCGAGTTGAGAAGAAAAAAGGGGATTAACATGCTACGTTTTTAAAAATTCATTCAGGGGAAGTGAACATCGCTGGCTAGGACAGAATTTATTGTCCATCTCTTAATTGCCCTTGAGAAGGTGGTGGGGAGCTGCCTTCTTGAACCACTGCAGTCCATGTGGGGTAGATACACCCACTGTGCTGTTAGGAAGGGAGTTCCAGGATTTTGACCCAGTGACAGTGAAGGAACGGCGATATAGTTCCAAGTCAGGATGGTGTGTGACTTGGAGGGGAACTTGCAAGTGGTGGTGTTCCCATGCATCTGCTGCCCTTGTCCTTTTAGTTGGTAGAGGTCGCGGGTTTGGAAGGTGCTGTCTAAGGAGCCTTGGTGAGTTGCTGCAGTGCATCTTGTAGATGGTACACACTGCCGCCACTGTGCATCGGTGGTGGAGGGAGTGAATGTTTGTAGATGGGGTGCCAATCAAGCGGGCTGCTTTGGATTGGATTGTGTCGAGCTTTTTGAGTGTTGTTGGAGCTGCACCCATCCAAGCAAGTGGAGAGTATTCCATCACACTCCTGACTTGTGCCTTGTAGATGGTGGACAGGCTTTGGGGAGTCAGGAGGTGAGTTACTCGCCTCAGGATTCCCAGCCTCTGACCTGCCCTTGTAGCCACGGTATTTATATGGCTACTCCAATTCAGTTTCTGGTCACTGGTAACCCCCAGGATGTTGATAGTGGGGGATTCAGCGATGATAATGCCATTGAATGTCAAGGGGAGATGGTTAGATTCTCTCTTGTTGGAGATGGTCATTGACTGGCACTTAAGTGGCAAGTAACATTCGCGCCACACATCAGCCCAAGCCTGGATATTGTCCAGGTCTTGCTGCATTTCTACACGGACTGCTTCAGTATCTGAGGAGTTGCGAATGGTGCTGAACATTGTGTAATCATCAGCGAACATCCCCACTTCTGACCTTACAATGGATGGAAGGTCATTGATGAAGCAGCTGAAGATGGTTGGGCCAAGGACACTACCCTGAGGAACTCCTGCAGTGATGTCCTGGAGCTCAGATGATTGACCTCCAACAACCACAACCATCTTCCTTTGTGCTGTTTGTGCTGTCAGAACCTGTCAGCTGTGAAACTGACTTGTGATGTTTTTTAAAATGGCTGCTCTGCAAGAAGAAGACAATGAGAAATTTCTCTGTTGTCAGGGTTTGAAAGTTACAGCTATGAGGAAAGATTGGATAGGCAAGGGTTGTTTTCCTTCGAACAGAGGAGGCTGAGGGGTGACTTAATTGAGGTGTACAAAATTATGAGGGGCCTAGATAGAGTAGACAGGAAGGACCTGTTTCCCCTAGTGGAGAGGTCAATTACCAGGGGACTCAGATTAAAGGTGATTGGTAGATGGATTAGAGGGGACATGAGGAAAAACTTTTTTCAGCCAGAGGGTGGTGGGTGTCTGGAATTCACTGCCAGGATCGGTGGTGGAGGCAGAAACTCTCAATTTTTTAAAAGGTAGCAGGACATAACCGGCAAGGCTATGGACCAGGTGCTGGAAGGTGGAATTAGATTGGGCTGATAGTTTTTGGCCGGCATGGACATGATGGGCTGAATGGCCTCCCTCTGTGCTGTAATTTTTCTATGGTTCTATGGTTTCTGTGGTTCTCATTTCCAGTCACAGAGCCCTGATGAGGATGAGGACCGGCCTGGTATTGTTTACATCCGTGAGCTTGATATGAACCTTCGGCAGGCCAGATCCTGGCCCTGTTGGGCAACCATGGTGTAGAACTTCAAAAGGACACAGACAAGTTGGTGGAATGGGCAGACAGGTGGCAGATGAAGTTCAATGCAGAGAAATGTGAACTGATTCATTTTGGTAGGAAGAACATGAAGAGACAATATAAAATAAAGGGTACAATTCTAAAGGGGATGCAGGAGCAGAGGGACCTGGGTGTATATGTGGATAAATCATTGAAGGTGGCAGGACAGGTTGAGAGAGCGGTTAATAAAGCATACAGTATCCTGGGCTTTATTAATAGGGGCATAGAGTACAAGAGCAAAGAGGTTATGTTAAATATGCACAAGACACTAGTTAGGCCTCAGCTGGAATATTGTGTCCAGTTCTGGGCGCCGCACTTGAGAGGAAAGACGTGAGGACATTGGAGAGAGTACAGAAAAGATTCACAAGAATGGTTCCAGGGATGAGGAATTTCAGTTATGAAGATAGATTGGAGAAGTTAGGACTGTTTTCCTTGGAGAAGAGAAGGCTGAGAGGTGATTTGATAAAGGAAAAAGGAATTAGACAGTTATATGAAAAGGAAGAATGTGCAGGGTTACGGGGAGTAGGCAGGGGAATGGCAGTTGGTGAATTGCTCATTCGGAGAGCCAATGCGGATATGATGGGCCGAATGGTCTCCTTCTGCACTGTAAAGGTTCTGTGCTTCTTTGATATTAAGAGGTAGGGGCAAAGGCCAGTGTATGGAGTTCAGTCACAGATCAGCCATGATCTTGGTCCCTGTGCCCCTATGGGACAATGTAGGGAAGCATTAAGCAGGCAGGCATGTTAATGGGGGAAGAGAGGGGAAGATTCCAACAGATTCACCAAAACTGTTGTGTGGTACCAGACCTCCGAGGGACATGGTGGGAGCTGTTCATATTGATTCATTCAAATGCAAAATAGATAAATTTCTGTCAAGAAAGAACATTCTAGGACACAGTAGATGAGTAATTTGAAAGATGTCGTGTGTTGAGTTGAGGTGAGGTGAGAGTGACTGCCCTTGACATCAAGGCAGCATTTGACTTCAAGGAGCCCTAGCAAAACTGGAGTCAATGGGAATCTGGGGGAAAACTCTCCGCTGGTTGGAGTCATACCTAGCGCAAAGGAAGATGGCTGTGGTTGTTGGAGGTCAATCATCGCAGGACATCACAGCAGGAGTTCCTCAGGGTAGTGTCCGAGGCCCAACCACCTTCAGCTGCTTCATCAATAACCTTCCAACCATCATAAGGTCAGAGATGGGGATGTTCACTGATGATTGCACAATGTTCAGCACCATTCATGACTTCTCAGATACTAAAGTAGCCCGTGTCCAGATGCAGCAAGACCTGGACAACATCCAGACTTGGGCTGATAAGTGGCAAGTAACATTCACGCTGCACAAGTGCCAGGCAATGACCATCTCCAACAAGACAGAATCTAACCATCTCTCATTTATATTCAATGACATTACCATCGCTGAATCCCCCACTATCAACATCCTGGGGGTTACCATTGACCAGATTCTGAACTGGAGTAGCTATATAAATACCATGGCTACAAGAGCAGGTCAGAGGCTAAGAATCCTGAGGCGAGTAACTCATCTCCTGACTTCCCAAAACCTGTCCACCATCGACAAGGCACAAGTCAGGAGTGTGATGGAATACTCTCCACTTGCCTGGTTGGGTGCAGCTCCAACAGCACTCAAGAAGCTCGACAAAGCAGCCCACTTGATTGGCACCCCATCCAACATTTTCAACATTCACTCCCTCCACCATCGACTCACAGTGGCAGCAGTGTGTACCATCTACAAGATGCACTGCAGCAACTCACCAAGACTCCTTCAACAGCACCTTCCAAACCTGCAACCTCTACCAACTAGAAGGACAAGGGCAGCAGATGCATGGGAGAGGAGTGGAGCTCTTCCAGCACACCGGAGTTTTGAAAAAAAAGAAAAAAAAGCCAACAGTGACGTCAGAGGAGATCTGCAAGGTGATTGGTTGGTGAGTCACGGCTGTTAGTGCATTTAATTATCATAAAAAAAAGGGGAAAGTTTTTTTGTTGAAAAAAAACCTCTGGTAACACTTCTAAAGTGTTTTTTTAAAAATTCAGTGTAGCTTATTAAGAACTTTAGATTGAAGTGGGTAGAACAAGGCCTCTAGTATAATTAGTATTTTTTAATTAAGGGAGTAACTAATTAATCTAAGGGTAAGTCATGACAGGAGAGCTCAGCCCCGTGATCTGCTCCTCCTGCGCTATGTGGGAAATCAGGGACGCTTCCAGTGTCCCTGACGACCATGTGTGCAGGAAGTGTATCCATCTGCAGCTACTGACGACCCGCATTACGGAGCTGGAGCTGTGGGTGGATTCACTGTGGAGCATCTGTGATGCTGAGATCGTCATGGATAGCACGTTTAGTGAGGTGGTCACACCGCAGGTAATGGCTGCACAGGCAGAAAAGAGATGGGTGACCACCAGACAGAGTAGTAGGCACAGGCAGGTAGTGCAGGAGTCCCCTGTGGCCATCCCCCTCTCAAACAGATATACCGCTTTAGATTAGATTAGAGATACAGCACTGAAACAGGCCCTTCGGCCCACCGAGTCTGTGCCGACCATCAACCACCCATTTATACTAATCCTACACTAATCCCATATTCCTACCAAACATCCCCACCTGTCCCTATATTTCCCTACCACCTACCTACACTAGTGACAATTTATAACGGCCAATTTACCTACCAACCTGCAAGTCTTTTGGCTTGTGGGAGGAAACCGGAGCACCCGGAGAAAACCCACGCAGACACAGGGAGAACTTGCAAACTCCACACAGGCAGTACCCAGAATCGAACCCGGGTCCCTGGAGCTGTGAGGCTGCAGTGCTAACCACTGCGCCACTGTGCCGCCCTGTTGGATACTGTTGGGGGGGGGGGGGGGGATGTCCTCCCAGGGGAAAGCAGCAACAGCCAAGTTCGTGGCACCACGGAGGGCTCTGCTGCACAGCAGGGGAGGAAAAGGGTTGGAAGAGCTATAGTGATAGGGAATTCTATCTAAGGGGTGCAGATAGGTGTTTCTGTGTCTGCAAACGAGACTCCAGGATGGTATGTTGCCTCCCTGGTGCTAGGGTCAAGGATGTCTCGGAGCGGCTGCAGGACATTCTGAAAGGGGAGGGTGAGCAGCCTGAGGTCATGGTCCATATTGGTACTAACGACATATGCAGGAAGAGAGATGAGGTCCTGCAAAGTGAATATAGGGAGTTCGGCAGAAGGTTAAAAAGCAGGACCTCTAGGGCTGTAATCTCAGGATTACTCCCTGTGCCACGTGCTAGTGAGGGTAGGAATAGGAGGATAAGGCAAATGAGTGCGTGGCTGAAGAGCTGGTGTAGGCGGGAGGGCTTAAGCTACTTGGATCATTGGGATCTCTTCTGGTGCAGAGGTGACCTGTACAAGAAGGAAGGGTTGCATCTGAACTGGAAGGGAACCAATATCCTTGCAGGGAGGTTTGATAGTACTACTCGGGAGGGTTTAAACTAGTCTTGCAGAGGGGTGGGACCCAAGTAGTAGTCTCTCAGATGAGATAGTTAAGGCGCATGTAGAGGTTAAAGCAAGCAAGTCCAGTAGACAGGCCGGGCAGAGGCAGGACAGGGAGTGTGGAAGATCTGATAGGCTAAACTGCATTTACTTTAATGCAAGAAGCCTTACAGGTAAGGCAGATGAACTCAGAGCATGGATCGGTACAAGGGATTATGATATTATAGCTATTACGGAAATGTGGTTGAGGGATGGGCAGGACTGGCAGCTCAATGTTCTGGGGTTCCGATCTTTCCGGCGTGACAGAGGTGGAGGTAAGAGAGGAGGGGGAGTTACACTATTGATTAGGGAGGACAGCTCATTTCCCGGCGGAGCAGCAGGAGAAGGTAGCGACTCTTCGGTGGGTAAGTGAAGGCACCAGGAGCTGTGTTTTAAAAGTTGTACTTACTGTTTTCCTTGTGTTCAAGTTACTTTTGGCGCGGGAGGAACCGGAAGCTGGACGGCAGCAAGGACTCCTGGGTAGGTATTTTCTTTAAAGGTGCGGAGCTCCGTGGACTCGGCCTCATTTCCCGGCGGAGCAGCAGGAGAAGGTAGCGACTCTTCGGTGGGTAAGTGAAGGCACCAGGAGCTGTGTTTTAAAAGTTGTACTTACTGTTTTCCTTGTGTTCAAGTTACTTTTGGCGCGGGAGGAACCGGAAGCTGGACGGCAGCAAGGACTCCTGGGTAGGTATTTTCTTTAAAGGTGCGGAGCAGAGTTAACCCGAGACACTACACATGTAGTGTCTACCACCCATCCTCCTCCTCTAACCTAATAATAAGACCCTTTTTACCCTCCTCCTCTAACCAAAAAGGACTGAACAGGTAAGCTATTTCACTGTTTTTGTTAATATCTATATTTGTACTTAATTAAGGGGTAATTGAGTAAAAGAAATGGCAGCCAGGGGAGTGCAGTGCTCCTCCTGCAGTATGTTCGAGGTGAGGGGAACCTCCGGGGACCCTGCCGACTTTACCTGCTGGAAGTGCATCCGTCTCCAGCTCCTATCAGACCGTGTTAGGGAACTGGAGCTGGAGCTGGATGAACTGAGGATCATTCGGGAAGCTGAGGGGGTGATAGATAGAAGCTACAGGGATGTCGTTACTCCACAAAACAAAGGCAGCTGGGTAACAGTTAGAGGTGGGAAGAGGTCAGTGCAGGGATCTCCTGTGGTCGTTCCCCTCAACAACAAGTATACAGTTTTAGATACTGTTGGGGGGGGCGGCCTATCGGGGGCAGGCTGCAGTGAACGGGCCTCTGGCAAGGGGTCCTGCACTGTGGCTCAGAAGGGAAGGAGGGAGAACGGGAGAGCACTAGTCATCGGGGACTCGATGGTGAGGAGTACCGACAGGCGGTTCTGTGGGAGCAAGCGAGACGCACGGATGGTTTGTTGCCTCCCTGGTGCCAGGGTCCGTGATGTTTGTGATCGCGTCTTCAGGATCCTTAAAGGGGAGGGGGAGCAGCCAGAGGTCGTGGTGCACATTGGCACGAACGACGTAGGAAGGAAGGGTGGCACAGATGTTAGAAGTGAGTTTAGGGAGTTAGGCTGGAAGCTGAAAGCTCGGACGGACAGAGTTGTTATCTCTGGTTTGTTGCCGGCGCCACGTGATAGTGAGGCTAGGAATAGGGAGAGAGCACAGCTGAACAAGTGGCTGCAGGAATGGTGTAGGAGGGAGGGCTTCCAGTTCTTGGATAATTGGACTGCATTCTGGGGAAGATGGGACCTGTTCAAACAGGACGGGCTGCATCTGAACCAGAGGGGCACCAATATCCTGGGAGGGAGGTTTGCTAGTACTGTTCGGGAGGGTTTAAACTAGTTTGGGAGGGGGATGGGAACCGGACTTGTAGTCCAGGGACCAGTGGGTCCACTCAGAAAGACAAAGAGTGTAGTGAGGTATTGGGGAAGGTAGCACTGTCGCAGAGGACAGATGGGCACGGAGAAGGGTTAAAGTGCGTATACTTCAACGCAAGAAGCATCAGGAATAAGGTGAGTGAATTGAAGGCGTGGATGGGCACTTGGGACTACGATGTTGTGGCCATCACTGAAACGTGGATAGGTGAGGGGGAGGAATGGTTCTTGGAGGTACCTGGTTATAGATGTTTTCATAAGATTAGGAATGGTGGTAAAAGAGGTGGGGGGGTGGCATTGTTAGTTAGAAATAGTGTAACAACTGCTGAAAGAATTTTCGAGGAGGATCTGCCGACTGAGGCACTGTGGGTTGAGGTCAGGAACAGGAAAGGAGCAGTCACCTTGATGGGAGTTTTCTATCGGCCCCCCAATAGCAGCAGGGAGGTGGAAGAGCAGATTGGGAAACAGATTTTGGAAAGGAGCAGAAGTCACAGGGTAGTAATTATGGGGGATTTCAACTTCCCAAATATTGATTGGCAACTCTTTAGATCGAATAGTTTGGATGGGGTAGTGTTTGTGCAGTATGTCCAGGAAGCTTTTCTGACTCAGTATGTAGACTGCCCGACCAGAGGGGAGGCAATATTGGATTTGGTACTAGGTAATGAACCAGGGCAAGTGATAGAGCTGTTGGTGGGCGAGCACTTTGGAGATAGTGATCACAATTCTGTTGCATTCACTGTGGTAATGTAGAGGGATAGGTATGTGCAACAGGGCAAGGTTTACAATTGGGGGAAGGGTAGATATGATGCTGTCAGGCAGGAACTGAGGAGCATAAGTTGGGAGCATATGCTGGCAGGGAAGGGCACGGTCGAAATGTGGAACTTTTTCAAGGAGCAGATAGTAGGGGCCATTGATAAGCATGTCCCTGTCAGACAGGGAAGGGATGGTCATGTGAGGGAACCGTGGTTGACAAGAGAGGTTGAGAGTCTTGTTAGGAAGAAGAAGGATGCGTATATAAGGTTGAGGAAAAAGGGCACAGGCATAGCTCTGGAGGGATACAAGATGGCCAGGAAGGATCTGAAGAAAGGGATTAGGAGAGCTAAGAGAGGGCATGAAAAATGCTTGGCGGGTAGGATAAAAGAAAACCCCAAGGCCTTTTACGCGTATGTCAGAAATATGAGGATGACTAGGGGGACCGTAGGTCCGGTCAAGGACAATAGCGGGAGACTGTGTGTTGAGCCGGAAGAGATAAGTGAGGTTTTGAATGAGTACTTCTCTTCGGTATTTACGAATGAGAAGGGGTGTATTACTGAAGAGGACGGTGTGAAACAGACTGGTAAGCTCGAGGAAGTGCTCGTTAGGAGGGAAGATGTGTTGGGGTTTTTGAATAACTTGAAGATAGACAAGTCTCCCGGGCCTGACGGGGTATATCCAAGGATGTTATGGGAAGCAAGGGATGAAATTGCAGAGCCGCTGGCAATGATCTTTTCATCTTCTCTGTTGACGGGGGTGGTACCAGGTGATTGGAGGGTGGCAAATGTTGTGCCCCTGTTCAAGAAAGGGAATAGGAACAACCCTGGGAATTACAGGCCAGTTAGTCTTACTTCGGTGGTAGGCAAGTTGATGGAAAAGGTGCTGAGGGATAGGATTTATGAGCATCTGGAAAGACACTGCTTGATTCGGGACAGTCAGCACGGTTTTGTGAGGGGTAGGTCTTGCCTCACAAGCCTGATTGAATTCTTTGAGCAGGTGACCAAGCAAGTGGATGAGGGTAAACCAGTGGATGTGGTGTACATGGATTTTAGTAAGGCATTTGATAAGGTCCCCCATGGTAGACTTATGGAGAAAGTCAGGAGGCATGGGATAGTGGGGAATGTGGCCAGTTGGATTAAGAATTGGCTAACTGATAGAAGGCAGAGAGTGGTCTTAGATGGTAAATACTCAGCCTGGAGCCCAGTTACCAGTGGCGTGCCACAGGGATCAGTTCTGGGTCCTCTCCTGTTTGTGATTTTTATTAACGACTTGGATGAGGAAGTCGAAGGGTGGGTCAGTAAATTTGCAGATGATACAAAGGTTGGTGGAGTTGTGGATACCGAGGAGGGCTATTGTCGTCTGCAAAGGGACTTGGATAGGTTGCAGTGCTGGGCTGAAAGGTGGCAGATGGAGTTTAACCCTGAAAAGTGTGAGGTCGTCCATTTTGGAAGGACAAACACGAATGCAAAATACTGGGTTAACGGTAGGGTTCTTGGGCATGTGGAGGAGCAGAGAGACCTTGGGGTCTATGTGCATAGATCGTTGAAAGTTGCAACTCAAGTGGATAGGGCTGTGAAGAAGGCATATGGGGTGTTAGCGTTCATTAGCAGAGGGATTGAATTTAAGAGCCGTGAGGTGATGATGCAGCTGTACAGGACCTTGGTAAGGCCTCATTTGGAGTACTGTGTGCAGTTCTGGTCGCCTCATTTTAGGAAGGATGTGGAAGCCTTGGAGAGGGAGCAGAGGAGATTTACCAGGATGTTGCCTGGAATGGAGAATAAGTCTTACGAGGAAAGGCTGAACATTCTAGGCCTCTTCTCATTAGAACGGAGAAGGATGAGGGGTGACATGATAGAGGTTTATAAGATGATCAGGGGAATAGATAGGGTAGACAGTCAGAAACTTTTTCCCCGGGTGGAGCAAAGCGTTACAAGGGGTCATAAATTTAAGGTGAAGGGTGGGAGATATAAGGGGGATGTCAGGGGAAGGTTCTTTACCCAGAGAGTGGTCGGGGCATGGAATGCCTTGCCTGGGGAAGTTGTTGAGTCAGAAACTTTAGGGACTTTCAAACGGCTTTTAGATAGGTATATGGATAAAGGAGAATGATGGGGTATAGATTAAATTGTCCTTGACAGAGGACAAAGGATCGGCACAACATCGTGGGCCGAAGGGCCTGTTCTGTGCCTTATTTTTCTATGTTCTATGTTCTATGTTCTATCACGGCAGTACTTAGAAAGGATATCCCGGGGGGAATGTCCAGCGAGGCCATATGGGTAGAACTTAGAAATAAGAAAGGGGTGATCACTTTGATGGGATTATACTATAGACCCCCCAATAGTCAGAGGGAAGTGGAGAAGCATATATGTAGGGAAGTCACAGATAGGTGTAGGAATTATAGGGTTGTAATAGTAGGTGATTTTAACTTCCCTAATATTGACTGGGACTGCTTTAGTGCTAAGGGATCAGATGGGAAGAATTTGTTAAGTGTGTCCAGGATAGTTTTCTGAAGCAGTATGTGGATGGCCCGACTAGAGAAGGGGCTACACTCGACCTCCTCTTAGGAAACGAGGATGGGCAGATGGTTGATGTGTCAGTGGGGGAGCACTTTGGGACCAGTGACCATAACTCTATTAGCTTCAAGATAGTTATGGAAAAGGATAGGACTGGTCCTCAGGTTGATGTCTGAAATTGGGGGAAGGCTAATTTTGATGACATCAGACAGGAACACTCAAAAGTTGAATGGGAGAGGCTGTTTACAGGTAAAGGGATGTCTGGCAATTGGGAAGCTTTTAAAAGTGAGATAGGAAGAGTTCAGGGCCGGCATGTTCCTGTTAGATGGAAGGGCAAGGCTGGCAAGTTAAGGGAACCTTGATTGACGAGGGATATTGAGGGTCTGGTCAGGACAAAGAAGGAGGCATATGTCAGGTATAGGCAGCTGGGATCAAGCGGGTCCCTCGAGGAGTATAGGGGATGTAGGAATACACTTAAGGACATTAAAAGGGTGAAAAAGGGCCATGAGATTTCCATGGCAGATGAGATAAAGGAGAATTCTAAAAGATTCTATACGTTTATTAAGAGTAAAAGGGCAGCTCGGGAGAGAGTAGGTCCCCTTAAGGATCAGTGTGGCAATCTATGTGTGGAGCCACGGGAAATGGGCGAGTTCTTAAATGAATATTTCTCATCCGTATTTACCGTGGAGAAGGTCATGGAAACTAGTGAGTTCAAGGGAGGGAACAGCGATATCCTGGAGCATATCAACATTACAAAGGAGGAGGTGTTGGAGGTTTTGAAGCGCATTAAGGTGGATAAATCCCCAGGGCCTGACCAGGTGTATCCTAGGATGCTATGGGAAGCAAGGGAGGAGATTGCTGGGGCCCTGGCAGAGATTTTTGTATCATCGTTATCCACGGGTGAGGTACCAGAAGACTGGAGGATAGCTAATGTTGTGCCTTTATTTAAGAAGGGCAGCAGGGATAAGCCAGGGAACTACAGGCTGGTGAGCCTTACATCAGTGGTGGGACAGTTATTGGAAGGAATTCTGAGCGACAGAATTTATATGTATTTGGAAAGACAAGGTCTGATTAGGGATAGTCAGCATGGCTTTGTGCGTGGGAAATCATTTCTCACGAATTTGAACAAAGAACAGTACAGCACAGGAACAGGCCATTCGGCCCTCCAAGACTGCGCCGATCTTGATGCCTGCCTAAACTAACACCTTCTGCACTTCCGGGGCCCATATCCCTCTATTCCCATCCTATTCATGTAGTTGTCAAGATGTCTCTTAAACGTCGCTATCGTATCTGCTTCCACCACCTCCCCTGGCAGCAAGTTCCAGGCACTCACCACCCTCTGTGCAAAAGGTAGCCTCGCACATCCCCTCTAAACTTTGCCCCTCTCACCTTTAACCTATGTCCCCTAGTAACTGACTCTTCCACCCTAAAAAACAAACAAAGAACAAAGTAAATGACAGCACAGGAACAGGCCCTTCGGCCCTCCAAGCCTGCGCCGATCCAGATCCTCTATCTAAACATGTCGCCTATTTTCTAAGGGTCTGTATCTCTTTGCTTCCTGCCCATTCATGTATCTGTCCAGATACATCTTAAAAGACGCTATCGTGCCCGCGTCTACCACCTCGCTGGCAACGCGTTCCAGGTGCCCACCACCCTCTGCGTAAAGAACTTTCTACGCATATCCCCCCTAAACATTTCCCCTCTCATTTTGAACTCGTGACCCCTAGTAATTGAATCCCCCACTCTGGGAAAAAGCTTCTTGCTATCCACCCTGTCTATACCTCTCATGAATTTGTACACATCAATCAGGTCCCCCCTCAACCTCCGTCTTTCTAATGAAAATAATCCTAATCTGCTCAACCTCTCTTCATAGCTAGCGCCCTCCATACCAGGCAACATCCTGGTGAACCTCCTCTGCACCCTCTCCAAAGCATCTACATCCTTTTGGTAATGTGGCGACCAGAACTGCACGCAGTATTCCAAATGTGGCCGAACCAAAGTCTTATACAACTGTAACATGACCTGCCAACTCTTGTACTCAATACCCTGTCCGATGAAGGAAAGCATGCCGTATACCTTCTTGACCACTCTATTGACCTGCATTGCCACCTTCAGGGAACAATGGACCTGAACACCCAAATCTCTCTGTACATCAATTTTCCCCAGGACTTTTCCATTTACTGTATAATTCACTCTTGAATTGGATCTTCCAAAATGCATCACCTCGCATTTGCCCTGATTGAACTCCATCTGCCATTTCTCTGCCCAACTCTCCAATCTATTTATATTCTGCTGTATTCTCTGACAGTCCCCTTCACTATCTGCTACTCCACCAATCTTAGTGTCGTCTGCAAACTTGCTAATCAGACCACCTATACTTTCCTCCAAACCATTTATGTATATCACAAACAACAGTGGTCCCAGCACGGATCCCTGTGGAACACCACTGGTCACACGTCTCCATTTTGAGAAACTCCCTTCCACTACTACTCTCTGTCTCCTGTTGCCCAGCCAGTTCTTTATCCATCTAGCTAGTACACCCTGGACCCCATGCGACTTCACTTTCTCCATCAGCCTACCATGGGGAACCTTATCAAACGCCTTACTGAAGTCCATGTATATGACATCTACAGCCCTTCCCTCATCAATCAACTTTGTCACTTCCTCAAAGAATTCCATTAAGTTGATAAGACATGACCTTCCCTGCACAAAACCATGTTGCCTATCACTGATAAGCCCATTTACATCCAAATGGGAATAGATCCTATCCCTCAGTATCTTCTCCAGCAGCTTCCCTACCACTGACGTCAGGCTCACCGGTCTATAATTGCCTGGATTTTCCCTGCTACCCTTCTTACACAAGGGGACAACATTAGCAATTCTCCAGTCCTCTGGGACCTCACCCGTGTTTAAGGATGCTGCAAAGATATCTGTTAAGGCCCCAGCTATTTCCTCCCTCGCTTCCCTCAGTAACCTGGGATAGATCCCATCCGGACCTGGGGACTTGTCCACCTTAATGCCTTTTAGAATACCCAACACTTCCTCCCCCCTTATGCCGACTTGACCTAGAGTAATCAAACATCTGTCCCGAACCTCAACATCCGTCATGTCCCTCTCCTCGGTGAATACTGATGCAAAGTACTCGTTTAGAATCTCACCCATTTTCTCTGACTCCATGCATAACTTTCCTCCTTTGTCCTTGAGTGGGCCAATCCTTTCTCTAGTTACCCTCTTGCTCCTTATATATGAATAAAAGGCTTGGGATTTTCCTTAACCCTGTTTGCTAAAGATATTTCATGACCCCTTTTAGCCCTGGGAAAAAGCTTCTGACGATCCACTCTGTTCTTGCCGCTCATAACTTTGTAAACCTCTATCATGTCCCCCCTCCACCTCTGTCGTACCAGTGAAAACAATCCGAGTTTTTCCAACCTCTCCTCATAGCTAATGCCCTCCAGACCAGGCAACATCCTGGTAGACCTCCTCTGTACCCTCTCCAAAGCCTCCATGTCCTTCTGGCAGTGTGGCGACCAGAATTGCACACAATATTCTAAGTGTGGCCCAACTAAGGTTTTGTACAGCTGCAACATGACTTGCTAATTTTGTAACTCTCTGCCCCGACCGATGAAGGCAAGCATGCCGTGTGTTTTCCTGACTACCTTATCCACCTGCGTTGCCACTTTCAGTGACCTGTGGACCTGTACGCCCAAATCTCTCTGCCTGTCAATACTCCTCAGGGTTCTGCCATTTACTGTATACTTCCCACCTGCATTAGACCTTCCATTATGCATTACCTCACATTTGTCCGGATTAAACTCCATCTGCCATTTCTCCGCCCAAGTCTCTAACCGATCTATATCCTGCTGTATCCTCTGACAATCCTCATCATTATCCGCATCTCCACCAACCTTTGTGTCGTCCGCAAACTTACTAATCAGACCAGCTACATTTTCCTCCAAATCATTTATATATCCTACATACAGCAAAGGTCCCAGCACTGATCCCTGCGGAACACCACTAGTCACATCCCTCCATTCAGAAAAACACCCATCCACTGATATCCTCTGTCGTCTATGACCGAGCCAGTTCTGTATCCATCTTGCCAGCTCACCTCTGATCCCATGTGACTTCACCTTTTGTACCAGTCTGCCATGAGGGACCTTGTCAAAGGCTTTCCTGAAGTCCATATAGATAACATCCACTGCCCTTCCTTCATCAATCATCTTCGTCACTTCCTCAAAAAATTCAATCAAATTAGTAAGACACGACCTCCCTTTCACAAAACCATGCTGTCTCTTGCTAATAAGTTTGTTTGTTTCCAAATGGGAGTAAATCCTGTCCCGAATAATCCTCTCTAATAGTCTCCCGACCACTGACGTAAGGCTCACCGGCCTATAATTTCCTGGATTATCCTTGCCACCCTTCTTAAACAAAGGAACAACATTGGCTATTCTCCGGTCCTCTGGGACCTCACCTGTAGCCAATGAGGATGCAAAGATTTATTTCAAGGCCCCAGCAATTTCTTCCCTTGCCTCCCTCAGTATTCTGGGGTAGATCCCATCAGGCCCCGGGGACTTATCCTACTGCAGTACAGCTGTGATATTCTCCTTAACCAGTAATGCAACTCCCCCACCCCTTTTACATCCCCCTCTATCCCGCCTGAAGCTTCCAAAGCCTGGAACTTTTAGCTGCCAATCCTGCCCTTCCCTCAACCAAGTCTCTGAAATAGCAACAACATTGTATTTCCAAGTACTAATCCAAGCTCTAAGTTCATCTGCCTTACCTGTTATACTTCTCGCATTGAAACAAATGCACTTCAGACCACCAGTCCCGCTGTGCTCAGCAACATCTCCCTGCCTGCTCTTCCTCTTAGTCTTACTGGCCTTATTTACTAGTTCCCCCTCATTTATTTCACTAGCTGTCTTACTGCTCTGGTTCCCATCCCCCTGCCACACTAGTTTAAACCCTCCCGAGTGACGCTAGCAAACCTCGCAGCCAGGATATTTGTGCCCCTCCAGTTTAGATGCAACCCGTCCTTCTTGTACAGGTCCCATCTGTCCCTGAAGAGATCCCAATGGTCCAGATATCTAAAACCCTCCCTTCTACACCAGCTGCTCAGCCACGTGTTTAGCTGCACTATCTTCCTATTTCTAGCCTCACTGGCACGTGGCACAGGGAGTAATCCCGAGATTACAACCCTTGAGGTCCTGTCTTTTAACTTTCTACCTAACTCCTTAAACTCCCCCTTCAGGACTTCATCACTCTTCCTGCCTATGTCATTGGTACCGATGTGTACCACAACCTCTGACTGTTCACCCTCCCCCTTCAGAATGCCCCCTGTTCGTTCAGAGACATCCTTGACCCTGGCACCAGGGAGGCAACATACCATCCTGGAGTCTCTTTCACATCCACAGAAGCGCCTATCTGTGCCCCTGACTATAGAATCCCCTATAACTATTGCTCTTCTGCGCTTTGCCCAGCCGTGGTGCCACTGCTCTGGCTGCTGCTGTTTTCCCCTGATAGGCCATCTCCCCCAACAGCATCCAAAACGGTATACTTGTTAGAGAGGGGAATAGCCACAGGGGATTCCTGCACTGACTGCCTGCCCCTTCTCGCAGTCACCCATCAATCTGCCTGCACCTTGGGTGTAACCACTTCTCTAAAACTCCTGTCTGTGACACTTTCTGCCACCTGCATGCTCCTAAGTGCATCCTGGTTTTGACCTTGATGTTGAGAGTAGTGAGGTCAGGGATAAGGTTACAAGGACGCAAGAGGGCACTGGCAAGCAAGAACTTGGTTTAAAGTGTGTCTACTTCAACGCCAGGAGCATCCGGAATAAGGTGGGTGAGCTTGCAGCATGGGTTGGTACCTGGGATCTCGATGTTGTGGCCATTTCGGAGACATGGGTAGAGTAGGGGCAGGAATGGATGTTGCAGATTCCGGGATTTAGATGTTTCAGTAAGAACAGAGAAGATGGTAAAAGAGGGGGGGGGTGTGGCATTGTTAATCAAGGAGAGTATTACAGCGACAGAAAGGACGTTTGAGGACTCTTCTACTGAGGTAGTATGGGCCGAGGTTAGAAACAGGAGAGGTGAGGTTACCCTGTTGGGAGTCTTTTATAGACCTCCGAATAGTTCCAGAGATGTAGAGGAAAGGATAGCGAAGATGATTCTCAACAGGGGCGAGAGTAACAGGGTAGTTGTTATGGGGGACTTTAACTTTCCAAATATTGACTGGAAATACTATAGTTCGAATACTTTAGATGGGTCAGTTTTTGTCCAGTGTGTGCAGGAGGGTTTTCTGACACAGTATGTAGACAGGCCAACCAGGGGCGATGCCACATTGGATTTGGTACTGGGAAATGAACCCGGCCAGGTGTTAGATTTAGATGTAGGTGAGCACTTTGGTGATAGTGATCACAATTCGGTTAGGTTTACCTTAGCGATGGGCAGAGACAGGTATATACCGCAGGGCAAGAATTATAGCTGGGGGAAAGGAAATTATGATGCGATTAGGCAAGATTTAGGATGCGTAGGATGGGGAAGGAAACTGCAGGGGATGGGAACAATCGAAATGTGGAGCTTATTCAAGGAGCAGCTACTGTGTGTCCTTGATAAGTATGTACCTGTGAGGCAGGGAGGAAATTGTCGAGCGAGGGAGCCGTGGTTTACCAAAGAAGTTGAAGCGCTTGTCAAGAGGAAGAAGAAGGCTTATGTTAGAATGAGACGTGAAGGCTCAGTTAGGGTGCTTGAGAGCTGCAAGCTAGCCAGGAAGGATCTAAAGGGAGAGCTAAGAAGAGCAAGGAGAGGACACGAGAAGTCATTGGTGGATAGGATCAGGGAAAACCCTAAGGCTTTCTATAGGTATATCAGGAATAAAAGAATGACTAGAGTTAGATTAGGGCCAATCAAGGATAGTAGTGGGAAGTTGTGTGTGGAATCAGAGGAGATAGGGGAAGTGTTAAATGAATATTTTGCGTCAGTATTTACAGTAGAGAAAGAAAATTTTGTTGAGAAGACTGAGATTCAGGCTATTAGGCTAGATGGGATTGAGGTTCACAAGGAGGAGGTGTTAGCAATTTTGGAAAGTGTGAAAATAGATAAGTCCCCTGGGCCAGATGGGATTTATCCTAGGATTCTCTGGGAAGCTAGGGAGGAGATTACAGAGCCTTTGTCCTTGATCTTTATGTCGTCATTGTCGACAGGAATAGTGCCGGAAGACTGGAGGATAGCAAATGTTGTCCCCTTGTTCAAGAAGGGGAGTAGAGACAGCCCTGGTAATTATAGACCTGTGAGCCTTACTTCGGTTGTGGGTAAAATGTTGGAAAAGGTTATAAGAGACAGGATTTATAATCATCTTGAAAAGAATAAGTTCATTAGAGATAGTCAGCACGGTTTTGTGACGGGTAGGTCGTGCCTCACAAACCTTATTGAGTTTTTCGAGAAGGTGACCAAACAGGTGGATGAGGGTAAAGCAGTGGATGTGGTGTATATGGATTTCAGTATGGCGTTTGATAAGGTTCCCCACGGTAGGCTATTGCAGAAAATACGCAAGTATGGGGTTGAAGGTGATTTAGAGCTTTGGATCAGAAATTGGCTAGCTGAAAGAAGACAGAGGGTGGTGGTTGATGGCAAATGTTCATCCTGGAGTTTAGTTACTAGTGGTGTACCGCAAGGATCTGTTTTGGGGCCACTGCTGTTTGTCATTTTTATAAATGACCTGGAAGAGGGTGTAGAAGGGTGGGTTAGTAAATTTGCAGATGACACTAAGGTCGGTGGAGTTGTGGATAGTGCCGAAGGATGTTGTAGGGTACAGAGGGACATAGATAGGCTGCAGAGCTGGGCTGAGAGATGGCAAATGGAGTTTAATGCGGAAAAGTGTGAGGTGATTCACTTTGGAAGGAGTAACAGGAATGCAGAGTACTGGGCTAATGGGAAGATTCTTGGTAGTGTAGATGAACAGAGAGATCTTGGTGTCCAGGTGCATAAATCCCTGAAGGTTGCTACCCAGGTTAATAGGGCTGTTAAGAAGGCATATGGTGTGTTAGCTTTTATTAGTAGGGGGATCGAGTTTCGGAGCCACGAGGTCATGCTGCAGCTGTACAAAACTCTGGTGAGACCGCACCTGGAGTATTGCGTGCAGTTCTGGTCACCGCATTATAGGAAGGATGTGGAAGCTATGGAAAGGGTGCAGAGGAGATTTACTAGGATGTTGCCTGGTATGGAGGGAAGGTCTTACGAGGAAAGGCTGAGGGACTTGAGGTTGTTTTCGTTGGAGAGAAGGGGGAGGAGAGGTGACTTAATAGAGACATATAAGATAATCCGAGGGTTAGATAGGGTGGATAGTGAGCGTCTTTTTCCTCGGATGGTGATGGCAAACACGAGGGGACATAGCTTCAAGTTGAGGGGTGATAGATATAGGACAGATGTGAGAGGTAGTTTCTTTACTCAGAGAGTAGTAAGGGCGTGGAACGCCCTGCCTGCAGCAGTAGTAGATTCGCCAACTTTAAGGGCATTTAAGTGGTCATTGGATAGACATATGGATGAAAATGGAATAGTGTAGGTCAGATGGTTTCACAGGTCGGCGCAACATCGAGGGCCGAAGGGCCTGTACTGCGCTGTAATGTTCTAATTCTAATTCTAATTCTAAAAAGTTGTACATAACGTTGGTTAGGCCGCATTTGGAGTACTGTGTGCAGTTCTGGTCGCCGCACTACAGGAAAGATGTGATTAAGCTGGAGAGGGTGCAGAAAAGATTCACAAGGATGTTGCCTGGTTTGGAGGGCTTGAGTTATAAAGAGAGATTGGATAGGCTGGGTCTGTTTTCCCTGGAGCGAAGGAGGCTGAGAGGGGACATGATAGAGGTATAGATAGGGTAGATAGCTAGAGTCTGTTTCCCATGATAGGAGTGACTAAAACTAGAGGGCATAGATTTAAGGTGAGAGGGAGGAGGTTTAAAGGGGAACAAAGGGGTAAATTTTTCACACAAAAAATAGTGGGTATCTGGAATGAGCTGCCTGAGGAGGTGGTGGAGGCAGGAACAGTAGCGAACATTTAAGAGGTATCTGGACAGGTACTTGAATGAGCAAGGCATAGAGGGATATGGAATTAATGCAGGCAGGTGGGATTAGTATAGATAGGCATTATGGTCGGCATAGACGCGGTGGGCCGAAGGGCCTGTTTCTGTGCTGTATGACTGTACCACCTTCTGCAAGTTCCCCTCCAAGCAACACACCACCCTGACTTGGAACTCTATCATGAGGGCATGAAAACAGAGCCAGCTAAAGTGAACTGGCAAAGTAGGATAAGGGATAGGTCAATGGAGATGCAGTGGCAGATGTTTCAGGGGATATTTCAGAATACACATAACATATACATTTCAATGAGAAAGAAAATTCCCAAGCAGAGGACTTACCATCCATGGTTAACTAAAAAGATTCAAGATAGTATCAACATTTTAAAAATAAGCATTTAATTGTCACAGATGGTTGGCAGATCAGGTGATTGGACAGAATATAAAAGTAGCAGAGAATGACTAATTGATTAATAAGGAGAGAAGAATTTGAGTACGAGAGAAAGCTAGCTAGAAATATAAAAACAGATATTAAGAGTTTCTATCGATATTTAAAAACGAAGAGAGATAAAGTGAGTGTTGGTCTTATAGAAAGTAAATCTGGGGAATTAATAATGGATAGTAAGGAGATGGCAGCTAAATTGAACAGGTATTTTGCATTGGTCTTTACAATAGAGGATGCAAGTAACATCCCAGAAATAGCTATAAATCTAGAAATAGAATAGAGAGAGGAACTCAAGAAAATTACAATCACCAGGAAAGTGGTACTGAGCAAATGATGTCTGTTTAAAGCAGAAATTGACAGATTTCTAAAATCAATGACATAAGGGGATATGAAGATATTGTGGACGATCAGCCATCATCTGCATTGGCACCCCATCTACAAACATTCACTCCCTCCACCACCGACGCACAGCAGCAGCAGTGTGTACCATCTACAAGATGCACTGCAGCAATGCACCAAGGCTCCTTAGACAGCACCTTCCAAGTCCGCGACCTCTACCAACTAGAAGGACAAGGGCAGCAGATACATGGGAACACCACCACCTGCAAGTTCCCCTCCAAGTCACACACCATCCTGACTTGGAACTATCTCACCGTTCCTTCACTGTTGCTGGGTCAAAATCCTGGAACTCCCTTCCTAACAGCACTGTGGGTGTACCTACCCCACATGGACTGCAGCGGTTCAAGAAGGCAGCTCACCACCACGTTCTCAAGGGCAAATAGGGATGGGCAATAAATGCTGGCCTCGTCAGCGACGCCCACATTCCTGAATGAATAAAAAAAAAATCATCATATTGAATGGCGGGACAGGCTCGATGGGCTGAATGGCCTCCTGCTCCTATGTTCCAATATCCTAAAGTTTTGGAGCTGCGGGCTGACAAGTCCACAATCCTGATGGACTTCATCTTAGGGTCTTAAAAGAAGTGGCTCGTGTGATAGTTAATGCTTTGGTTTTAATTTTCCAAAATTCCCTAGATTCGGGGAAGGTTCCGTTAGATTGGAAAATCGCCAATGTAACTCTTTTATTCAAAAAGGGAGGGAGACGGAATGCAGGAAACTACAGGCCAGTTAGCTTAACATCTGTCTTAGGGAAAATGGTAGAAACTATTAAAAGATGTTATAGCAGGGCATTTAGAAAAATTCAAGGTAATCAGGCAGAATCAGTGGTTTTGTGAAAGGGAAATCATGTTTAACCAATTTATTGGAGTTCTTTGAGGGAGTTACATGTGCTGTGGATAAAGGGGAACCAGTGGATGTACTGTACTTAAATTTCCGTAAGGCATTTGATAAGGTGCCACATAAAAGGTTATTGCAGAAAATAAAAGCTCATGGGTGTAGGGGGTAACATATTGGCTTGAATAGAAGATTGGCTAGCTAACCGGAAACAGAGAGTAGGCACAAATGGATCATTTTCTGGTTGGTAAGATGTAACGAGTGGTGTGCCACAGGGATCTGTGCTGGGGCCTCAACTTTTTACAATTTATATAAATGACTTGGATGAAGGGATAGTTGCTAAATTTGCTGATGACACTAAGATAAGTAGGAAAGTAACTTGTGAAGAGGACAAGGGGATACAGATCGGGTCAGTGAGTGGGCAAAGATCTGGCAAATGGAGTACAATGTGGGAAAGTGTGAAATTGTCCATTTTGTCAGGAAGAATAAAAAAGAAGCATATTATCTAAATGGTGAGAGATTGCAGAGCTCTGAGATGTACAGGGATCTGAGATATAGAGGTGTCCTTGTGCATGAATCACAAAACATTAGTATGCAGGTACAGCATGTAATTAGGAAAGCTAATAGAATGTTATTGACGTTCTTTGGGCCTCCTTATCTCGAGAGACAATGGATACGCGCCTGGAGGTGGTCAGTGGTTTGTGAAGCAGCGCCTGGAGTGGCTATAAAGGCCAATTCTGGAGTGACAGGCTCTTCCACAGGTGCTGCAGAGAAATTTGTTTGTTGGGGCTGTTGCACAGTTGGCTCTCCCCTTGCGCCTCTGTCTTTTTTCCTGCCAACTACTAAGTCTCTTTGACTCGCCACAATTTAGCCCTGTCTTTATGGCTGCCCGCCAGCTCTGGCGAATGCTGGCAACTGACTCCCACGACTTGTGATCAATGTCACACGATTTCATGTCACGTTTGCAGACGTCTTTATAACGGAGACATGGACAGCCGGTGGGTCTGATACCAGTGGCGAGCTCGCTGTACAATGTGTCTTTGGGGATCCTGCCATCTTCCATGCGGCTCACATGGCCAAGCCATCTCAAGCGCCGCTGACTCAGTAGTGTGTATAAGCTGGGGGTGTTGGCCGCTTCAAGGACTTCTGTGTTGGAGATATAGTCCTGCCACCTGATGCCAAGTATTCTCCGAAGGCAGCGAAGATGGAATGAATTGAGACGTCGCTCTTGGCTGGCATACGTTGTCCAGGCCTGAGTATTGCTGAAAATAGAGACATGTTGTCGAAGCTTTTTGTCTTGCACTCATCAGGACAATCTGCAAGAATAACAAATGTAAGGGAAAGCAACACCTTATACTGCATGAAAAGAGAGTGCTGATTGGTTGGCAAGTGAAATCTGATTGGTAGAGGCGTTGCCATGGAGAATGCACCAGTTTACGGTGACTGACAGTTGACTGCCAAGTTTTGTTTGAAATTTAAACCAGGCAGCTTGACTCTGGTCAAGGCATTGCCCTGAGGAATGAACCAGCGAGTGGCTGTCACTTATTTTGTTCAGCTGAAACAGGCGCAATGTGTGTACATGTTCTTTCTGTCTGCAAAGAACAGGGCCCTGTGTATTAACATATGTAGCTTCCAGTACATGCAAATGTGCCACACTGCGAGCCCTACTGACAATCTTAAATTGGTTGTCAGCGTAATTCTTAACACATTGAGGATTATTTAGCAAATGTTGTCCAATCGTGGAATCACATCTAATATTGGACACTGTGTTTTGAGTTTTGCAAGCACGGTCTAATTATGTACGGCCTGCACCTTGCCCATTGTGAACAGCAGTAGGGACATGTTGTTTGATATGATCCACCAGTCTTTGGGACATACGGCCTATATACCTAGCATCACACTTGCATTCGCTGGTTCATTCCTCAGAGCAATGCCTTAACCAATCAGAGTCAAGCTGCCTGGTTTAAATTTTAAAAAAGCTTGGCAGTTAACTGTCAGTCACCATAAACTAATGCATTTGCCATGGCAACATCTCTACCAATCAGAGTTCACTTGCCACCGAATCAGCACTCTCTTCTGAAGTATAATTTGTTGTTTTCCCTTACATTGGTTATTCTTGTGACTGTCCTGATGAGTGTAAGACAACATGTCTCTATTTTCAGCAGTTCACAAGTTCTGTACTACTAAACGACTAGAATGTTATTGTTTATCGCAAGGGAAATTGAATACAAAAGCAGGGAGGTTATGCTTCAGCTATACAAGACATTGGTGAGACCACATCTGGAGTACTGTGTACAGTACTGGTCTCCTTATTTAACGAAGGGTATAAATGCATTGGAAACAGTTCAGAGAAGATTTACTAGACTTATAGCTGGAATGGGCGGGTTGTCTTATGAGGAAAGGTTGCACAGGCTAGGCTTGTATCTGCTGGAGTTTAGAAGAGTAAGAGGCGACTTGATTGAAACATATAAGATCCTGAGGGGTCTTGACCTGGTGGATGTGGAAAGGATGTTTCCCCTTGTGGGAGAATCTAGAACTAGAGGTCACTGTTTAAAAATAAGGGGTAGCCCATTTAAGACAGAGGGTGTGAGGAGAATTTTTTTCTGTCAGAGTCGTGAGTCTTTGGAATTCTCTTCCTCAAAAGGCAGTGGAAGCAGAGTCTTTGAATATTTTTAAGGCAGAGGTAGATAGATTCTTGATAAGTAAGGGGGTGGTAGGTTATTGGGGGTAGGTGGAAATGTGGAGTTGAGGTTACAATCAGATCAGCCATGATCTTGTTTAATGATGGAGCAGGCTCGAGGGGCTGAGTGGCCTTCTCCTGCTCCTAATTCATATGTTCATATGTATCACCGTTCCTTCACTGTCGCTGGGTCAAAATCCTGGAACTCCCTTCCTAACAGCACTGTGGGTGTACCTACCCCAAATGGACTGCAGCGGTTCAAGAAGACAGCTCACCACCACCTTCTCAAGGGCAATTAGGGATGGGCAATAAATGCTGGCCTGGCCAGTGACACCCACATCCAAGGAATGAATAAAAAAAAGGCCGTGCTCAGAAGCAACAGGTGTCTTTGGATCTCTGGATCCCAAATCTGTGCACCCTGGGGTTTTTCCTCACCTCGTGTGTGAGTCTGTTATCTAACTGATAGAGATTGATCGCTGTGATTAGTCAACTACTTGCATTGTCGTTGGATCATTTGATATCCAGGATGGCAGAAGGTAGACTAGATGGGCTTCCATCTATTTTTATTTATTCCCAGGATGTGAGCACCGCTGGAAAGGTCAGCATTTATTTCCCAGCATTAATCCAGAAATTCCAGTGTTCTGATTCCTTTGGTTTGTAGCTCGTTCTATGCTCCTGACATTAGCTAGCGATATGGTGCAGTGGAACCTACTTGGTCATGTTTGAGCTGATCAAGGACGAGTCATCATGAATAATCTAGTAGATGTTTTGAGGAGTTTACTAACATGGTGGATAGGGGAGTGTCTGTATGTTGCCTTCATAAATTTCCAGAAGGTAGATGAGAGTGCATGGAACTGGAGATAACCTTTATGACATGGGTTAGTCATTGGTTGGGAGGTAGGAGAGAGAGTGAGAACAGAGGGAATGTTTGCTGATTTGTGTTGTGACAAGTGGTCTCCCCAGGGATCTGTATTGGGGTCTCAACTTTTCAGCAAATTCATTAATAATTTGGATGAAGCAATAGAGAGCTGTCTATCTAAGTTTGCAGACAACACACAAGAACTCATGAAATCGGAGCAGGAGTAGACTATATGACCCATTGAGCCTGTTCTGCCATTCAGTATGATCACAGCTGACCTTGGGCTTCAATTCCACTTTCCCACCTGCTCACCATATCCCTTGATTCCCTGAGAGACCAAAAATCTATTTATCCCAGCCTTAAATGTATTCAATGATGGAGCATCCACAATCCTCTGGGGCAGAGAATACCAAAGATTCACAACCTTTTCAGTGAAGTCATTTCTCCTCATCTCAGTCCTGAATGATTGGTTCCTTATCCTGAGACTGTGTCCCCGTGTTCTAGATTCCCTGCCCAGTGGAAACAATCTCTCAGCTTCTACCCTAACAAGCCTTTTCAGAATCTTGTATGTCTCAATTAGATCACCTCTCATTCTTCTAAACTCCAGAGAATATAGTCCCAATTTACTCAGCCTCTCATCATAGGACAACCCCCTCATCCCAGGGACCAATTTAGTAAATCTTCACTGCACTGCCTCCAGTGCAAGTATATCCTTTCTTAAATGTGGAGACTAAAACTGCACACAGTATTCCAGGTGCGGTTTCACCAAAGCTCTGTACAATTTTGGTAAGACTTATTTTTTCCTGTACTCCAATCACCTTGCAATAAAGGCCAACATGCCATTTGCCTTCCTAATAGCCTGCTGCACCTGCATGTTAACTTTGTGCGTTCCTTGTACGAGTATCCCCAAGTCTCTCTGACCATCAACACTTACCAGTTACACACCTTTTAAAATATATTCTGCTTTTCTATTTTTACGACCAAAGTGAACAACTTCACACTTCCCTACATTATACTCCATTTGCCATCTTGTTTGCCCACTCACTTACCCTGTCCATATCTCTTTGTAGCCTCTCCATGTCCTCCCCGCAGGTTACTTTTCCACCGAGCTTTGTATCAACAACAAACTTAGATACATTACTCTCTGTCTCTTCATCCAAGTTATTAATATAGAGTGTAAATAGCTGAGGTCCCAGCACTGATCCTTGCGGCATCCCACTATTCACTGCCTGCCAACTTGAAAATGCCCCATTTATGCCCACTCTCTGCTTCCTGTCTGTTAACCAATCCTCTATCTGTACTAATATATTACCCCAACACCATGAGCCCTTATCTTGCCTATTAATCTTTTATGTGGCACCTAATCGAATACCTTTTGGAAATCTAGGTATACTACATCTACTGGTTCCCCTTTATCTACCCTATTAGTTAAATCCTCCAAAAAACTCTAATAAGTTTGTCAAACAGGATTTCCCTTCAGTAAAACCATGCTGACTTGTTCTAATCATACAATGCTTTTCCAAGTGCAATGTTAAGACTTCTTTAATAATAGTTTCCAGCATCTTCCCAATGACTGATAGGCTAACTGGCCTGTAGTTCCCTGTTTTCTCTCTACCTCCTTTTTTGAAAAGTGGTGTAACATTTGCTAAGTTATGAGGCACAGTTAGTCATGTAAATAGGAACAGAAAGTTGCAAAGAGACATTGATAGATTAAGTGAGTGGAAAAAACCGTCGTAGGTGGAGTTCTCAGTGTAAGATTAGAAATAGTGAGGAATATTGGAGGAGCAGTGAGATATAGGGGTCCAGGCAAACAAACCAATAAAAGCTAATTAGACAGGTGCAAAAAAAAATCAAAAAGGCTGATAGGATATTGGCTGTTACATCAGAGGGCCTGCAATACAAAGGGATGGACATGATGTTACTGCTTTACAGAGCTCTGGTTAGACCCCATCTGGAGTAACTGTCTTCAGTTCTGGGCCCCGTACCTCAGGAAGGAGATATTGGCCTTGGAGAGGGGGAAACGCAGATTCACCAGAATACAGGGGCTAAAAGCGTTAAATTATGAAGACAGATTGCATAGACTAGTCTTGTATTTCCTTTGTGCTTAGAGGTTTGGGGATAATGTAACCAGTTGTTAAAGGGATGTAGATTGCAGGTACAGCAAGCAGTTAAGAAGGCAAATTGTATAGGAACATAGGAGCAGGAGTAGGCCATTCAGCCCATCGAGCCTGCCCCGCCATTCAATATGATCATAGCTGATCATCCACTTCAATGCCTTTTCCCCACACTATCCTCATATCCCATTATGTCATGTGTATTTAGAAATCTGTCAATCTCTGCTTTAAACATATTCAAAGACTGAGCTTCCACAGCCCTCTGGGGTAGAGAATTCCAAAGATTCACAACCCTCTGAGAAAAAACATTTCTCCTCATCTCTGTCCTAAGTGGCTTCCCCCTTATTTTGAAATTGTGTCCCCTGGTTCTAGACTCCCCAACCAGGGGAAACATCTTACCTGCATCTACCCTGTCTATCCCTTTAAATATTTTGTAGTTATGTTGGCCTTTATTAGAAAAGGATTTGAGTACAGGAGTAAAGATGTCTTACTGCAATTATATAGAGCCTTGGTGAGACCACACCTGGAGTATTGTGTACAGTTTTGGTCTCCTTACCTAAAGAAAGATATACTTGCCATAGAGGGAGTGCAACGACGGTTCACCAAACTAATTCCTGGGATGGAGGGATTTTCCTATGAGGAAAGATTAAACAGACTGGGCCTTTATTCTCTGGAGTTTAGAAGAATGTGAGGTGATCTCTTTGAAACATACAAAATTTTTACAGGGCTAGGCAGGGTGGATGCAGGATGGATGTTTCCCCTGGCTGGTGAGTCGAGAACCAGGGGACACAGTCTCAGAGTAAGGGGAAGGTCATTTAGGACTGAGATGAGGAGGACTTTAGAGTCATAGCGTTATAGAGACATACAGCACAGAAACAGGCTCTTCGGCCCATCGTGGCCATGCTGGCCATCAAGCACCTATCTATTCAAATCCCATTTTCCAGCATTTGCCCGTAGCCTTGTATGCTATAAGAACATAAGAAATAGGAGCAGGAGTAGGCCATTCAGCCACTCAAGCCTGCCCCGCAATTCAATACGATCATGGCTGATCTGTCCCAGGCCTCAACTTCTCTTTCGGGCCTGCTCCGCATAACCCTCGATTCCCCGAGATTTCAAAAATCTATCGACTTCCTCCTATGGTGTTTCAAGTGATCATCTAAATACTTGTTAAATGTTGTGAGGGTTTCTGCCTCAACCACCTCTTCAGGCAGTGTGTTCCAGATTCCAACCACCCTCTGGGTGCAAACTTTTTCCTCAAATCTCCTTTAACCTCCTGCCCCTTACTTTAAATCTATGCCCCCTGGTTATTGACCCCTCCACTAAGGGAAACAGTTTCTTCCTATCTAACCTATCAATGCCCCTCATAATTTTGTATACCTCAATCATGTCTCCACTCAGCCTTCTCTGCTCCAAGGAAAACAATCCTAGCTTTTTCAGTCTCTCTTCATAGCTGAAATGCTCCAGCCCAGGCAATGTCCTGGTGAATCTCCTCTGCACCCTCTCCAGTGCAATCACATCCTTCCTATAGTGTGGTGACCAGAACTGTACACAGTACTCCAGCTGTGGCCTAACTAGCGTTTTATACAGCTCCATCATAATCTCCCTGCTCTTATATTCTGTGCCTCGGCTAATAAAGGCAAGTAGCCCATATGCCTTCCTAACCATCTTATCTACCTGTGCTGCTGCCTTTAGTGATCTATGGACAAGTACACGAAGGTCCCTCTGACACTCTGTACTTCCTAGGGTCCTACCATCCATTATATATTCCCTTGCCTTGTTAGTCCTCTCAAAATGCATCACCTCACACTTCTCAGGAATAAATTCCATTTGCCACTGCTCCGCCCATCTTACCAGCCCATCTATATTGTCTTGTAATCTAAGGCTTTCCTCCTCACTATTTACAACACCACCAATTTTTGTGTCATCTGTGAACTTACTGATCATACCTCCTTAATTCATGTCTAAATCACTAATGTACACTACAAACAGCAAGTGGTACACCACTGGTCACAGGCTTCCACTCGCAAAAACAACCCTCGATCATTACCCTCTGCCTTTTGCCACTAAGCCAATTTTGGATCCAATTTGCCAAATTGCCCTGGATCCCATGGGCTCTTACCTTCTTAACCAATCTCCCATGCGGGAACTTATCAAAAGTCTTACTGAAGTCCATGTAGACTACATCAACTGTTTTACCCTCATCTACACACCTAGTCACCTCCTCGAAAAATTCAATCAAGTTTGTTCGAATTTCTTGACTCAGAAGGTGGTGAATCTCTGGATTTCTCTGTGCCAGAAGGCTGTGGAAGCTCAGTCATTGAGTATGTTCAAGACTGAGTTCAATAGATTTCTACATATTTAAAACATCAAGCGTTACGGGGATAATGCAGGAAAATGGTGTTGAAGTAGAAGATCAGTCATGATCTCATTGAATGGCGGAGCAGGCTCGAAGGGCTGAATGGCCTACGCTGCTCCTATTTCTTGTGGTCTTATGGACAGAAAGGGGTTTGATAAAGTTGATATTTCCTCTGATGAGAATTCCTTTGCCAAACATGCTGGAATACCTCAGACCTACACAAAGTGGCAGACTGGATTGTGTGTGGTGGCAATTAAGGACTCTCTGCAAGAAAATCTTCCTTTCTGTTCACTATTTTTGAATGATGGCAGATTACTGCCTCCCAGATCTTTAATCCCATTGTATCCCCTTCCCTCCATAGATCTCCGACAAATCCCACAGCCTCAAACGATGGCATCCCGTGCGTGGGGGACCGTATCGGAGTACAGGGCTGTTATACAGCCTGTAGACCAGGTAAGAATTTACATGTTTATCGTAAGGAAATACTGGGGGCTTGTAATAAAGGTACTGCAATAATCATGGGTGATTTTAATCTGCATATCGACTGGATTAATCAAACTGGCAAAGGTAGCCTGGAGAGAGAGTTCATTGAAGGTATTAGAGCTTGTTTTTTGGAGCAATATGTTGTGGAATCAACCAGGGAATAGGCTATTCTAGATTTGGTATTGTGTAATGAGGTGGGATTAATTAATAATCTCATAGTTAAGGATCCTCCAGGGAAGAGTGATCATAGCATGCTAGAATTTGAAATTCAGTTTGAGGGTGAGAAACTGGAGTCCCACACTAGCGTTCTGGAGTTAAACAAAGATAATTACGTAGGCATGAGGACAGATTTGGCCCTAGTGGACTGGGCAGGAAGACTGAAAGGTAGGACAGTTGATGAGCAGTGGAAAATGTTTAAGGAGATATTCAATTCCTCCCAACTAAAATATAATCCAGAGAGGAAGAAAGATTCTAAAAGGGGAAAAACATCCATGGCTAAGCAAGGAAGTTAAGAATAACATAAAGTCAAAAACTAAGGCATACCATATTGCAAAGGCCAGTGGCAGGCTGGAAGATCGGGAAACTTTTAAAGATCAACAAAGGGTCACTAAAAGTGCAATAAAAAGAGCAAAGGTAAATTATGAAAGAAAACTAACACAAAATATACAAACGGATAGCAAAAGCTTCTATAAGTATATATAAGGTAAGAGAGTAGCTAAAGTGAATGTTGGTCCCTTGGAGGATGAGACTGGGGAGTTAATAGAGGGGAACGCAGAAATGGCGGAGACACTAAATCAATATTTTGCTTCAGTTTTCACTGTGGAGGACACTAGTACCATCCCAATAGTAACAGGTAATGCAGAGGTTATAGAAAGGGAGGAACTTAGAACAATCATCATCATTAGGGAAAAAGTACTGAGCAAACTATTGGGATTGAAGGCAGACAAGTCCGCAGGGCCTGATGGCCTGCATCCTAGGGTCTGAAAGGAAGTGGCAGTGGAGATAGTGGATCCATTGGTTATAATATTCCAAAATTCCCTGGATACGGAAAAGGTTCCAGTGGATTGGAAAAATGCGAATATAATGCCCCTTTTCAAAAAGGGAGGGAGGCAGAAAGTAGGAAACTATAGACCAGTTAGTTTAACATCTGTCATTGGGAAATTGTTGGAATCCATGATTAAGGAAGTAATAACAGGACATTTAGAAAGTCAAAACGCAATCCATCAGAGTCAGCGTGGTTTTATGAAGGGTAAATCGTGTTTGACTAATTTGCTAGAATTCTTTGAAGATGTAACAAGCAAAGTGGATAATGGGGATCCTGTAGATGTGGTATATCTGGATTTCCAGAAGGCATTTGATAAGGTGCCGCACAAAAGGTTAATACACAAGGTAAGATCAGAAGGGGTCAGGGGCAATTTATTAACTTGAACAAAGCACGAAGAACAGTACAGCACAGGAACAGGCCATTCGGCCCTCCAAGCCTGCGCCGATCTTGATGCCTGTCTAAACTAAAACCTTCTGCACTTCCGCGGACCGTATCCCTCTATTCCCATCTTATTTATGTATTTGTCAAGATGCCTCTTAAACGTCACTATCCGACCTGCTTCCACCACCTCCCCCGGCAGCAAGTTCCAGGCACTCACCACCCTCTGTGTAAAGAACTTGCCTCGCACATCCCCTCTAAACTTTGCCGCTCGCACCTTAAACCTATGTCCCCTAGTAACTGGCTCTTCCACCCTGGGAAAAAGCTTCTGACTATCCACTCTGTCCATGCCGCTCATAACTTTGTAAACCTCTATCATGTCGCCCCCTCCACCTCCGTCGTTCCAGTGAAAATAATCCAGGTTTATCCAACCTCTCCTCATAGCTAATACCCTCCAGACCAGGCAACATCCTGGTAAACCTCTCCAAAGCCTCCACGTCCTTCTGGTAGTGTGGCGACCAGAATTGCACACAATATTCGAAGTGTGGCCGAACTAAGGTTCTGTACAGCTGCAGCATGACTTGCCAATTTTTATACTCGATGCCCCGACCGATGAAGGCAAGCATGCCGTATGCCTTCTTGACTACCTTATCCACCTGCGTTGCCACTTTCAGTGACCTGTGGACCTGTATGCGCAGATCTCTCTGCCTGTCAATACTCCTAAGGGTTCTGCCATTTTCTGTATACTTCCCACCTGTAGTTAACCTTCCAAAATGCATTACCTCACAATTGTCCGGATTAAACTCCATCTGCCATTTCTCCGCCCAAGTCTCCAACTGATCTATATCCTGCTGTATCCTCTGACAATCCTCATCACTATCTGCAACTCCACCAACCTTTGTGTCGTCTGCCAACTTACTAATCAGACCAGCTACATTTTCCTCCAAATCATTTATATGTACTACAAACAGCAAAGGTCCCAGCACTGATCCCTGCGGAACACCACTAGTCACATCCCTCCATTCAGAAAAGCACCCTTTCACTGCTACCCTCTGTCTTCTGTGACCGAGCCAGTTCTGTATCCATCTTGCCAGCTCACCTCTGATCCCATGTGACTTCACCTTTTGTACCAGTCTGCCATGCGGGACCTTGTCAAAGGCTTTACTGAAGTCCATATAGATAACATCCACTGCCCTTCCTTCATCAATCATCTTTGTCACTTCCTCAAAAAACTCAATCAAATTAGTGAGACACGACCTCCGCTTCACAAAACCATGCTGCCTCTCGCTAATAAGTCCATTTGTTTCCAAATGGGAGTAAATCCTGTCCTGAAGAATCCTCTCTAATAATTTCCCTATCACTGACGTAAGGCTCACCGGCCTATAATTTCCTGGATTATCCTTGCTACCCTTCTTAAACAAAGGAACAACATTGACTATTCTCCAGTCCTCTGAGACCTCACCTGTAGCCAATGAGGATACAAAGATTTCTGTCAAGGCCCCAGCAATTTCTTCCCTTGCCTCCCTCAGTATTCCAGGATAGATCCCATCAGGCCCTGGGGACTTATCTACCTTAATGCTTTGCAAGACGCCCAACACCTCCTCCTTTTTGATAATGACATGACCCAGACTATCTACACTCCCTTCCTTAGACTCATCATCCACCAAGTCCTTCTCTTTGGTGAATACTGATGCAAAGTACTCATTTAGTACCTCGCCCATTTCCTCTGGCTCCACACATAGATTCCCTCCTCTGTCCTTGAGTGGGCCAACCCTTTCCCTGGCTACCCTCTTGCTCTTTATATACGTATAAAAAGCCTTGGGATTCTCCTTAATCCTGTTTGCCAATGACTTTTCATGACCCCTTTTAGTCCTCCTGACTCCTTGCTTAAGTTCCTTCCTACTTTCTTTATATTCCTCAAGGGCTTTGTCCGTTCCTAGCCTTCCAGCCCTTATGAATACTTCCTTTTTCTTTTTGACTCGGCTCACAATATCCAGCGTTATCCAAGGTTCCCGAAACTTGCCAAACTTATCCTTCTTCCTCACAGGAACATGCCGGTCCTGGATTCTAATCAACTGACGTTTGAAAAACTCCCACATGTCAGATGTTGATTTACCCTCAAACAGCCGCCCCCAATCTAAATTCTTCAGTTCCTGCCTCATATTGTTATAATTAGCCTTCCCCCAATTTAGCACCTTCACCCGAGGACGACTCTTATCCTTATCCACAAGTACCTTAAAACTTAAGGAATTATGGTCACTGCTCCCGAAATGCTCCCCCACTGAAACTTCGACCACCTGGCCGGGCTCATTCCCCAATACCAGGTCCAGTACGGCCCCATCCCTAGTTGGACTATCTACATATTGTTTCAAGAAGCCCTCCTGGATGCTCCTCACAAATTCTGCCCCATCCAAGCCCCTAGCACTAAGTGAGTCCCAGTCAATAGAGGGGAAGTTAAAATCACCCACCACTACAACCCTGTTACCTTTACATCTTTCCAAAATCTGTCTACATATCTGCTCCTCTACCTCACGCTGGCTGTTGGGAGGCCTGTAGAAAACCCCCAACATCGTGACTGCACCCATTCTATTCCTGAGCTCCACCCATATTGCCTCACTGCATGACCCCTCCGAGGTGTCCTCCCGCAGTACAGCTGTGATATTCTCCTTAACCAGTAATGCAACTCCCCCACCCCTTTTACATCCCCTCTATCCCACCTGAAGCTTCTAAAGCCTGGAACATTTAGCTGCCAATCCTGCCCTTCCCTCAACCAAGTCTCTGTAATAGCAACAACATCATATTTCCAAGTACTAATCCAAGCTCTAAGTTCATCTGCCTTACCTGTTATACTTCTCGCATTGAAACAAATGCACTTCAGACCACCAGTCCCGCTGTGCTCAGCAACATCTCCCTGCCTGCTCTTCCTCTTAGTCTTACTGGCCTTATTTACTGGTTCCCCCTCATTTATTTCACCTGCTGTCCTACTGCTCTGGTTCCCACCCCCTGCCACACTAGTTTAAACCTTTCCGGGTGACGCTAGCAAACCTCGCA